>NC_079450.1:36104558-36217058 GCF_903798145.1 Danio aesculapii | reverse complement strand
TTTCTGCTGATGTTTGAGTGATTGGGACATACTATTACTGTTGATTTAGGCTGGTGTAATCATGTTTATTGCCTGTGTTAGTTCTTTGACAGACCAAATCTGCAGACATTTTTTGCCATTTCTGCACAGAATTTAGTGAATCTACAGATTTATGCAGAAAGATTTTGAAATTTAGGGAAATTATATAAACAAATAATCACTTTTCAACTTTTATCTAAGGTTTACAATGCAAATCCAGTTAGAATCACTTGTTTGGTAAATAAACAAGTCTCTCTTATAATACATCCAGTGAAAAACAGAAAATATGTCAAATAGAAAATAGAAATAAAAAATATAGAAAATACTTTTACAAACTGTATTACAAATAAATCATATAAACATATTCATATTTAGCAATAATAATAATAATACTGAATTTAATATAAAACCTGAATAAATATATATATTATTTACAAACATTTACATTAATGATGGGCTAAATAAAGCATTGTTCTGTGTGCACAGATTCTAAGTAGGCCTAGTTATATACGGTTTTATTATTATTTTCATCATTAAAATGCCTGTTTTAATCCATTTAACTTTATTTTAGAAAAATAAAACATTTCATTTAATATTTAAACCCACAATGATGATTTACACTCATCAGGCAAGAAAATAACTAGGAATGTCTAGATCCGATCACGTGATTTTAAAATCTGGCCCGATCACATGGTTTCAGACTTGAATCGGACGTTATCTCCTGATCAGGACTCGAATAGACACGTGTATAACTACAGTTGAAGTCAGAATTATTAGCCCCCTTTTGATTTTTTTTTTTTCTGTTTTTTATAAATATTTCCCAAATGATGTTTAACAGAGCAGGGAAATTTTCACAGTATGTCTGATAATATTTTTTCTTCTGCAGAAAGTCTTATTTGTTTTAATTTTAGCTAGAATAAAAGCAGTTTAAAAAAAAACATTTTAAAGTCAAAATTATTAGCCCCATTAAGCTAATTTTTTTCAATAGTCTACAGAAGAAACCATTGTTATACAATAACTTGCCTAATTACCCTAACCTGCCTAGTTAACCTGATTAACCTAGTTAAGCCTTTAAATGTCACTTTAAGCTGTATAGAAGTGTCTTGAAAAATATCTAGTCAAATATTATTTACTGTCATCCTGGCAAAGATAAAAAATAAATCAGTTATTAGAAATGAGTTATTAAAACTATTATGTTTAGAAATGTGTTAGAAAATCTTCTCTCTGTTAAACAGAAATTGGGGGCAAAATAAACAGGGGGGCTAATAATTCAGGGGGCTAATAATTCTGACTTCAACTGTATATTCTTTTGACATCACTTTGTTGCAGAGACGCTATTGGTTAAATGCCAGCAAAGTAGAACACAGAGGCAGCTTGAAGCGGATATCACGAGTATGTCTGCGGTCTGGAAGTTTTATAAAGTTGATGATGACAACATTGCCATTGCCAATTGTGAGACATGTAAACTTGGCATTGCAAGAGGTGGAAAGGAAAAGGCTACATTTAACGCAACAAACCTGATAAGACACCTCAAAAACAAATGTAGAACCTCGATTTGAAATGCCGTCTCACCACTATTTCACCGAGAAATCTCTGCCAGCCCTTTATAAGAAGATTTCTGACAAACCACTTGTCCTATTAGAAGATGTACATCATGTTTCGTTCACCACAGACATATGGAGTTCGTCTGTAGCTCCCATGTCTTTACTAAGCCTGAATTGACTCCATCCTGGATCTGTTTCTTCGTTCTTTATTCTTTTTTTATGTATTATGAAAGTATTCGGTATCGGTAGATACTCAAAATCAAATGACTCTGACTTGAGGGAAAACCTGATCAGGACATTCCTAAAAATAACCTGCTATACTGTCCTATTTAACCATGAGTCTCAATCACCCTTAATTCAGCCTATTTACATCTATAAATCTGATCATTTATTACTTCTAGAATCTGGATGTTTTGTTGCTTGAAAAATCACTAAATCTTACAAAACGTCAAGCAAATTCTTCCCTGAGAGTCTTAAAGTAAGCAGCTCTACCAGCTGTTTACAGTAAGAAAATATGCTGGCGTCACATTGAAACGTGTTTTGAATCCTTAGCACCACCCATTTAGATACCTCATTTACATACCCATAATGCCTTTCACCTTTAACTCTGATAGACTCATATCGATCACCACCAGCGAGGAAGCCATTCAAAGTGACAGGAGATTTTGACAGACCAACTCAGGGTTGGAAAATTGCTCTTTTAGTATTTGTCCAGTAGGTTTTCTTTAAAAGGGAACCCATTCATCATTGGTTAAAAATAACCTATTATATTGCATTACATTATATGATAAACCAGCTGAAGTATCACGACAGCAAGTAGTATTGCAATACTGTAATTCATATCTCAAATTATAAAGAAAATGGTGAGAAATACTATATTTTACATGTTTTAATAGGTCTTGAATTGAATTCATAATTTATTTATTATTAAAAATATTATTTGCAGGTCACCACCTAAAATGTATTCATTACTTTTTGGTTTGTTTTGTAGATAACTGACCAACAAAAACGTGTTAAAATAAAGAATATATAAAGTTATACCAAATGAAATTTGTTACAAAAAGAGCATTTTCCCAACCAAATTAGGCTATATGAAGTGAATGCCACCCATTTAGATACCTCATTTACATACCCATAATGCCTTTCACCTTTAACTCTGATTGAGTCATATCAGCCACCATCAGTGAGGAAGCCATTCAAAGTGACAGGAGACTTTGACAGACCAACAATGAGTTAGAAAATTGCTCTTTTAGTATTTGTCCAGTAGGTTTCCTTTAAATGGGAACCCATTCATCATTGGTAAAAAAAAGATTCTACTATTATTATATTATATTATATACATGTTATTATTAAGGTTTTTTCTAAGTAATATCTTTGTATACATCTAATAGCATTACATTTTGATTTAGAATTGACATGGTTGGGCACATGTGCACCACGTTTTCGTTGTACGCTTTGAAATACCTTCAGATTTTCTTTTTATGACTATTTGTATTTGAGTATATTTGACCCAGGTTACAGCACACAACTGAATAACAAATCTGACTTGCTTGTAGTTAGGGTTGTCGTGATACCATTAGTTCATCTTAAGATTCTATACCAGCTGAAGTATCACGATAGCAAGTAGTATTGCGATAATGTAATTCATAACTCAAATTATAAAGAAAATGGTGAGAAATACTTTATTTTACATGTTTTAATAGGTCTTGAATTGAATTCATAATTAAATTATTGAAAATATTATTTGCACGTCACTTCACCTAAAATGTATTCATTCTTTTTGTTTATTTTGTAGATAACTGACCAACAAAAACACCTTAAAATAAAGATACAAATTATACCAAATGAAATTTGTTACAAAAAGAGCATTTTCCCAACCAAATTAGGCTATATGAAGTTAATGCCACCCATTTAGATACCTCATTTACATACCCATAATGCCTTTCACCTTTAACTCAGTCATATTAACCTCAGTCATATTACCTTTAACAGTCATATCAGCCACCACCAGTGAGGAAGCCATTCAAAGTGACAGGAGATTTTGACAGACCAACACAGAGTTAGAAAATTGCTCTTTTAGTATTTGTCCAGTAGGTTTCCTTTAAAAGGGAACCCATTTATCATTGGTAAAAAAAGAATCTACTATTATATTATATTGTATTGTATTATATTATATATATTTTATTTATCAAATTATTTTCTGAGTAACTTTGTGTACATATATCTAATAGCACTACGTTTTGAGTTAGATTTGACGTGGTTGGGCACATGTGTACCAAGTTTTCATTGCACGTTTTAAAATACCTTCAGATTTTCTTTTTATGACTATTTATATTTGAGTATATTTGACCCAGGTTACAGCACACAACTGAATAACAAATCTGACTTGCTTGTAGTTCATCTTATGATTCTATACCAGCTGAAGTATCACGATAGCAAGTAGTGAAGTAGTAATTCATAACTCAAATTATAAAGAAAATGGTCAGAAATACTATATTTTACATGTTTTAATAGGTCTCGAATTGAATTCATAATTAAATTATTGAAAATATTATTTGCACATCACTTCACCTAAAATGTATTCATTCTTTTTGTTTATTTTGTAGATAACTGACCAACAAAAAACACCTTAAAATAAAGATACAAATTATACCAAATGAAATTTGTTACAAAGAGTATTTTCCCAACCAAATTAGGCTATATGAAGTGGTCAAAAATTGTTTAGATTGCTATTTTGGGTTTTTCCATCTATTGCTTTTTTTCAGTCTTATCAGTTAAAAATCCAAAGTAATTTAAAATTTTCCATTGTGAGTCGTTCTTTTTAAGAGATTGTCAGTTGTTGTAGCTACTAAATCCTATTGAGAGGAACAGAAATGAAGCGATTCAGATGTGCGTTTGAAGTGTCAGAAAACTTGCAACCTTAAAGGGCTCCACAGACTATAAAATTGAAATAGTCTATTGTTGCACAAACGTGTAGGCATTTTAGTGACTTTTCCACATGCAACATTATCTATTGTAGATAGACCGTTAGCACCGCCAGTATTTTGGAGTCATAGTATCGCGATAGTATGGTAAACCATGCAACCCTACTTGTGGTACACTGTGAAAACCTCTCATGTTTGGTACTTGGGGGGAAAAAAAACATAAGTGAGCCATTACCCTTTTAACTTCAGTTAAAGGTAGTTTTGGGGTTTTATAAGGGTGCTTTTACAAAAGTTTGCAGGGGTCTATTGGTTTACATTTGGAATTAAAAAAGCCATGTTCGGTTTTGATAAGAGCAAGAATTGAGAAATTTTTCAACATAAGAATAAACTGTTTTTAGAAAGAATGGCAAAGAGGCCACCAGGTTTGTCAATTTCTTGGGGAATTCTTTTAAAAGCCAAAGCATCTTGAAGATATTTAATTTTGAATAGACTATTAAAAAATAGACTATTTAAAAATAAAATACATTAGATTTTATAAAATGATACATTTGCTGACAAATGCACCACTGCACCATTTCTTTTCTGGAATCTCTGGCAAATACATACTTTTATGATTTTAAAACATAGTTCATAAAAGATAGTTCATCATTTATGTGGGGTATACTGTGGTAACTGTTGTGGATAAACTAAAGGAATAGCAGTTATATCAGCAAACATTTCCTATCTATTATCAAAATGAACAATTCCATGTCCAGTTGTCCTTAAGGAATCATGCATATATGATAATTCTAATAGCATGTAAAGGCATTGTTTATATCTTTGACCACTATTAGGAAAGTAGTAATTTTGTCATTTTTAAAGTAATTCTGGTTTTACATGGGAACTGCCTGAAATACTTGATTCTGATTGGTCGGTTGTGGCACCAAACAACAATTACTACAAATAACCTCAGAGAACTGAAGCATTAATATTACAGTAAGAAGATTTGAGTGTTTATCTTGTAGCTTGGCTGATAGTTTTAGAAACAATGGAGCACTTTCAGAGGAAGCTTTATGAGGATATAAAATGACAACAGACTCAGTCACCACCAGTGAGACAATCAGTCAAAGTGGTGGGAGATGTTGATCAAACAACACATGGTCAGAAAGAGCAACCATGGTTGGTTTAAAAGGTTTCTTTAAAAAAAGGAACACATTATTCATTGTGAAAACATTACTAAAGAATACATGAAATTTTATTTATAGTACATAAAAACGTTAAAATCAATTAGTCTCAGGAGAAAATAAACATGTCATTTCACTCTATAATGTCATTGTCATTAATATCAATCTGCATCAAATTTGCATAATACTGCCTCTTCTAAGGCAAACGTTTACTTCAGTAAATTAAGTTTACAATGATAAATGGGTCATATGAACAATTTCACTTGCTTTTAGTTAGTTGGCTGATAGTTTTGTTTATGGTGAACTACTGTGAGGAAGATTAAGATGATATACTGTGAAAATAAGTGTCCCCTCAGTCACCATGGGTGAGATGCTCATTCAAAATGAATGGGGAGATTCACTGTAAAACTTAGAGGTTTGCACTTTTAGTATGTGTCCAGTAAGTTTTCTTTAAAAGAGCACCCCTTCATATGAGTTAAAATAAAGATTACCGGTTTTAAAATGTTTAAAATTACAGTAGTAGGTTTGATGTTCAAGTTTAATTGTCTTATATAACAGCTCTATGAAATACTTGAATCTGACTGAGCAGTTGAGTTACTAAACCACTATTTTTCTAAAAATAACCTCAGAGAATTAAAGCATTAATTTTAAAGTAATATGATTTCAGTTTTTATTTTGTAGCCTGACTGATAGACATAATAAAGCATTTTTAGAGGAAACTTTACAAGGATATTAAGTGACAATGATTTTATTCACCATGAGTGAAATACTGAGTCAAAGTCGTGGGGAGTGTTGACTGAACTACTCATAGTTGGAAAACAATAAATAAAAATCACTCTTTAATTGTTTGTCTAGATGATTTCTTGTACGAAAAAGAAAATAAAAACAAAAACATTTATTGTTGTAAAGAGAAAGAATGCTTAAAATTTCATATTTCAAAAAAAAATAATAATAAAATCCATTAGTCTCAGAACAAACATACAAGTATGTAATTTCACTGTATAATGTAATTGTGGCTGTGCTGTAATTTGCGTAACTACCTATTCTAAAGCAAACGTTTACTTCAGCAAATTAAGTTTATCGTGATAAATGAGCTATATGAATAACTTCACTTGCTTCTAGTTGAAGTCACCATGAGTGAGATGCTCATTCAAAATAAAGGGGGAGATTCACTGTAACAGTAAGTCAGAAATTTGCTTTTTTTTTTTTATATATTATAAAGTTCTTGTTTAGGTGGTTTCCTTTAAAAAAGAAACTCCTTCATGTGAATTAAAAGAAAGCCTAGAAAGTTTAGTTTATTTACAAGGTGTGATTTAATGTTTTGAGCTGTTTTTTAAGTAGTTGTAAGTTTGGTGTTCAAGTTTTGCTATTTTCTTATAATGCAGCCGTCTGAAATACTTGATTCTGATTGGTCAGTTGTGTCCCTAAACCAACTTTGTACTAAAAATAACCTCAGAGAATTTAAGCAGTAATATCAAAGTAATAAGGTTTTAGTTCTTAATATTGTAGCTTGACTGATGGATGTAATGGAGCGCATTTAGAGGATATAGAATGACAATGGACTCAGTCGCCACTAGTGAGACACTCACTTGTAGTAATTGGGGATTTTGACTGAACAACTCGTGGTTAGAAATTTGCTCTTTTAGTATTTGTCTAGAAGGTTTCTTTTAAAAAGAAACCCATTTACTGTCGTGAAAAAGAAAGATCTCTAAAGAAGTTGTACAATACTGTTTAATATTATAAAACAATAAAAAATTTTGGTTTAAAGAATATCCTAGTATATTCAAAGTCAGCTTATCATGTCATCGCGGGTGTGTTGCAATTTGCACAAAACAGCCTCTTCCAAGATGATTTAACAGTGTTTACTCTAGTGAATAAAGTATTAAGTTTACTGAGATAAATGTCCCACATAAACAACTTCACTTCCTGAAGTATTAAGATGACATAGTGGACAAATTGTTCCCTCAGTCACCACGAGTGAGAAACTCATTCAAAATGGAAAGGGTGATTCACTATACAAAAAACAACAGGAAATTTACTCTTTAGTATTTGTGAAGTAGATCTCTTTAAAAAGAAAACTCCATGTTAATGAAAAAACAAACATTTTCATTTTCAGTGTATTGAAAGCTGGAATTTAACAGTTTGTGCTGCATTTGAAAAACAGCAAGCCTAATGTTCAAGTGTTACTGCTGTTTGTTACGCAGCTGTCTGAAATGCTTGATTCTGATTGGTCAGTCATGTTATTCATCGGAGTATTAATGCTACTGCCACATTTCTTGTGTCATGCAAAGGTTTTTGATGGCAGCTTTTCACTTGGTTGGTTTATTTTGAAAAAGTTTTATGATGATATACTGGTAAAGTTATAATTTCTTCTGTCACCATGAGTAAATAAATAAATAAATAAGTAAAAGTACTAGTCCAGGATGTCTCGTTTAAAAGGTGACTCATATTTGTTTAAAAGAAATTCGTTTTACTTTTTAAAATCAAACTTTGTGTTACTGTTCATCACAATAAAAATAATACAAACCATCCAGCCAATCAGAATCAAGAATTTCAACAGACCATGGAATAAATATATATAACTCAAATAGTATAATTTGCAGTGAAGTAAAATTGCAGCTCTACAAATGTCCAGAAACAGTATGCATAATTGGTAATGAGTGACATCATTGGATGGATGTTGGAATTTGCATAATGTACCAATGCATTTCACACATTCGGCATTCATTAGTTTCAGTTACCACGAGTGAGATACTTTTTCAAAGTGATGGGGGAGACTTTCTGAAGTCCCATTCAATAGAAATTGCTCTTTTAGTATTTGTCCAGTAGGTCTCTAGAAAAGGAAGCCCATTCAAGCCCGTTTAAATAAAAGAACTTGTATTAAATAAAAAATATATATATATAGTACTGCACTACGCTCTAATGGCATTTTTGTTGAGCTAGGATATTCAGATTAGTTAAACATAATGCCAGTTTTTAATTTTTTTATCTCATTCATTCATTTACTTTTTGGCTTATTCCCTTTATTAATCTGGGGTCGCCACAGTGGAATGAACCGCTAACTCATCCAGCATTTGTTAAATGCAGCGGATGCCCTTCCAGCTGCAACCCATCACTGGGAAACACATACACTTCGGACAATTTAGCTTACCCAATTACCCTGTACCAGATCTTTGGACTGTGGGGGAAACCCACGCGAACACAGGGAAAACATGCAAACTCCACACAGAAACGCCAACTGACCCAGCCGAGGTGTTTTTGATACAAAGTGACAACTTTAAATACTGACTGTTGTATCGTCTTGAGATTTTTTTAACTACTTGACTTTTGGAACCATTGAATCAATTGCTCCTCAGAATGTTGGTCACAATACTGTAAATACAAATGTAAACTCAGCCCTCACACAAAAAAGCATTCTACACAAAACAATTGCAAATGTTTAATCAGTTAAAATCATAGTCTGTTAAATAGAACATCTAATATTATTACTCTCTCAGTGTCTTGTATTATTTTTTATTGTATAACTTATAGTATTTGTTTGTTTTACGTATAGCTTGGGTAATCAGGCCAATAAGAGATCAACAAATAGTAATACTTGTTAAAACATATAGAAAACAATAGAAAAGTTGTTGCAAAATAGTTTAGACTTGCCCAGATAGTGAACATGAAGTTTGATGTGTGTTTATGCAGTTATGTGGTTTTATGACTGTATATAATCCTCTACATTAAGCTTTTTTTAAACATAGTGAAGTCAGTCTAGACCACATGAATTCTAAATCTTTGCACAGCATCCATAAAGAAACCTCTGCCAGCCAGTGTTTATAATAATAAATCAAAATCATTTACATTTGTAAGTGTTCAGTTTTAAATGAGCAGGAGATTAAGTGTAAACATTAAAATGAGTGTATTTAAATTTGTGTACATGATTTCCATTTCAAATTGATCTGTAATTATTCCATAAGTAATACACATCTTAATTAAACATTTAAATGAAATATTTTAGCGTTTGTCTAGTAGGTTTCCTTCTAAAGTAAGTTTCCTTTCCTCCATTTTGTAGTTTTAAAAGAGAGTTTAATACTGGCTGGTAAAAAAAAGAAAAGTCTTAGTTTGGATTTAAGCAAGTGATTCTTTACGAGCGATTGGTTATTTATCACAGTAATTACAGAGTCTGCTTTATTTTAGGTTTGGCAACAACTCTTTTAACACTAACAGACATTTATTTTTTTAACCAGAAGCCAAATCTGAAGGCCATGTTCCAGGATGACTATGCAAAGATTCATCAGGCTAAAACTCTGAAAGAAGAATTCATTTTCACACACACTGATGAACCATCAGCTGATTTGAATCCCACTGAAGTACACTTTACAGAATGATTCACCTCAGGTAGTGTGTATACTGCCATCCAACTGCATGCAAGAGTCCTATTATCCTAAAATAAATCTAAATTGCTCTTTGAAAACAGACTCGTTGAGGACTGACCTCCATAAATGATCCTGACAGAGTTGGCAACAGCCTCTGAGACATTGGTCTTTAACCACTGCCGGAGCTTGTCATGCACCTCCTGAGCCTGGAAGAACAGTATTGAGAGACATTGAGCCTCTGAGGTAAATTAAACCAGACAATATGAATGCAAATAAACCTCCACATTTTGATTGAAATGCTTGTCTGTACCTGCTGGGGTGATGCGGTTTTACCAGTGCCAATGGCCCATACAGGCTCGTAGGCAAGAACTACTTTGCTCCAGTCCTTCACGTTATCTAAAACAGAAGACACAGTATTATATCAAATGTAACAGAAAGAAATGTTATAAAGAGGCTCCTACACTGATAAAATTATTCTACATTGCTTATGATGTAAATGTACATGTTAATGTCTACATTACTTTCTACGTCGTTTAATTTCTACATTAAAGAATTTAGCTCAGGCAAGAGTAAAAAAGGGATTTCTGGCCCTTAATGCGAGCTTGTAGAATGTAAGTATTTTTACATTCATTTACTTTTCGGCTTCATCCCTTTATTAATCAGGGGTCGCCACAGCGGAAAGAACCGGCAACTTATCCAGCATATGTTTTACACAGCAGATGACCTTCCAGCCACAACCCAACACTGGGAAACACCCATACACTCCCATTCACACACATACACTACAGCCAATTTAGTTTATTCAGTTCACCTATACCGCATGGACTTGTGGGGGAAACCTAAGCACCCAGAGGAAACCCACGTCAACACAGGAAGAACATGCAAACTCCACACAGAAATGCCAACTGAACCAGCCGGGGCTCGAATCAGCTTGCTGTGAGGTGATTGTGCTATCCACTGAACCACTGTGAGTATTTTTTAAAGTATATTTAATTTATTTTTATATAAAAATTGTTTGTTATGTTTATAGCAACTCCTTGAAGATATTTAAAGCAATAAAATTATGTAAAAGCTTTTCAACTCCAGATTTCCCATCATGCAATTTTTTAATTTTTATCTATTTTACATAGTGTTTACACCGTTTTTATTGTTACTTTTGTTGTTAGGTGTAGTTAGCAGCTGTTTTATGACATTTAGAGCTCTCTTTCCCCTTAAAATGACACATTCATTCCACATCCACACTCATTTTAATGGATTTATTTTTCAAAATGTATTAATTTTTTTTATTGGTTATTAAAATATGTTTAAATATACACCTAAAACATAGATTCAGTATATCATTGATGGAATAAAACATAGAAACCAAGACTGAGTAAAACATAGTCAACGTTATCGCTATATAACTTGGTTAAACAAATACTACTATGTTCTATATATGAAATTTACTATAAAAACTAGCAAAATAACATCTTACTCTTTTTTTTTTTTTTTTTTTTTTTACGTTCATTAATTTCACTTGAAAGGAATTGAAAAGATTACAAGTCACTTATTGAAAGCCCTTATTTTTCTTGCCATTAAAATGAAATTACTAAACCTAACCATAGGAGGTTGATAAAACTCCTCATTTAAAAGAAAAATAAGTCAGACGTCATATACTGAAAAATGTGTCTTTCACCAAATTGAAAGATACCTGCGATGAACTTGGTCTGTGCAAAAACAACTTTCTCTGTGATTCCAGCCTCCCGCTCATCCAGCTTCTCACCAATGCAGGCGATCACTCCCAAACCGTTCTCAAGAGCATGAGCCACCTTTTGGCCGATCAGCTGTCAGGAATAAAGACAGGCACAAAGATAAGAGTGTGCATATAATTTAATAACTATAATGATAATACTGTTTCTGAAGGGCCAATCTCCAGCAGGTTTTTGAATTGGTCTAGTAGACCCAATTTAAAAAGGAAGCCCTCTCGTTAAGCATTAATATTACAAGAATTACAATACAAGAAAATTATTAGGATTTCTTTCTACTGAAATACCATTATAACTCTATATATGGAGTTACTTTGTCATTGCTTATAATCATCCAGTTATGATTGCTTTATGGACATCTTTTAAATCATAAAAAGTTAAGATATTTTAACATGTCCAAACTAGTTTTTAGTATAGTAACGGGAATAGCAAATTTTTCTAAATAATAGTTTGTGTTAGCAATGCAGCCATAATGAAGCACTATTTTAATACATTCGGCACTTGATTTTATTTTTTGCAACCAACATTATAGCTGCTATAAATCAATCAACACACTAGAGGGCAGTATTTGGTTTTAGTGTAGTTGTTACAGTATCATCTTAAAATACTTTTAAATCGCAATTAAAGCCATAATTCAACATTTTTTTTCTTAAATATTGAATTATGTAAAACAATTTCCATGAACTATAGAAAACACATTCATTACAACAGCTTTTCATTTACTTTGTAATAAATAGTGTGTAAATTACCTCATCACTCTCTCCAAACACGTGGCGTCTCTCAGAGTGTCCCAGAATCACCCATTTTACTCCACAGTCCTTAATCATGGCAGGGCTGAAAGAAAGAATCTAATGATTTATAGTGCCTAATGCCATACAACGACTTTTTCTTTTTTATTAATTGTTTTCTGGACTGTAAACGAACAGAAATGTACCTGATCTCTCCGGTGAAAGCTCCCTTTGCAACCTTGTAGCAGTTTTGTGCAGCCACATCAATGTTTGGGTTGAGCTTAGACCTGGCGTAGTCTAGGTAGATGGTTGGAGCGCCACACACAACCTCTGAGAAACACATAAACATACAGTTAAAGTCACTACAACCAGAATATTAAGCTGAATGATTGCAGTGATTCTTTAAACTTGCCAAAGCACCGTTGTCATGTTACTGTCGGGGCAATTTCAAATAAAGAGATTCTTATTGATCAAGAGACAAAGTCTTACAAGGTTTACTTCCAAAAAGATTTTATTCTTTGCAAAGAATAGGTCCGACGGTCATACAGGAACACCGGTTGCTGCAGAGTGCGACACACAGGCTAACCAGACACCAGGTTTTCTTCTCTTTCCCCTGCTTCAAGGCCCACTTCGTCACAGTTGACACCCAGTTCTCTTTAGAGCATTAGATTTTAGAGCCAGGATTTACACTTATTGAATGCACTTTTAAGAGTAGATGACCACCTTCTGAATGACCACACTAGTAATATTTGTTTGTGTATCTTCTTTAGGAAGGCATATGTTTCGTAATATATGATGTTTATAGTACAAAAGAGAAGTTTTATATAAATCAATGTTTTAGTAATAATAAAAATAAATGTTCCACCACAATACTAAGAAACAAAATATAAATTTACTGAACCTTTGAACATTCACATTAATAACGGGACAATTTTATGAAGAAAAGATACAGACATTTCAGAGATAAAATTATGACTTCTAATGTAGCAATCTATTGAAAGCAACCTAGACCAGGCTTTTGAGAATGTTTATTCTATTAATTTTATTAATAAAATCATAACAAGCTATCTCGATTACATGGTTTATTATAATAATATGAGCACCAAATGTGAACTCTGTATTTTCACTATTTTAAACTGAATTGCCTATTAAAACCTGATTTATGGACTATGGTGCAAATTTGTTTTATTTTTAAATACTTAGTGGATAAGGTCTTATTAACTTGTTAGTATTTAGGTAATGCACTCTGTAACAAACTAATAATGAGCAATAGAATTTAGTAAGATTTTTTTATAAAATTGGTTAGCCATCAAAAGTGTTCATCTTCATGTTGGATTATGTTTGCAGATACAACATTTGATTTGTATAGATCATTTATAAACATATACACTGACCAGCCACTTTATTAGGTACACCTGTCCAACGGTTTGTTAATGCCCATTTCTAATCAGCCAATCACATGGCAGCAACTCTATGCATTTAGGCATTCAAACTGAGCATCGGAATGGGGAGGAAAAGTGATTTAAGTGACTTTGAATTTGGCATGCTTGTTGGTGCCAGACGGGCTGGTCTGTGTATTTCAGAAACTGCTGATCTACTGGGATTTTCACGCACAACCGTCTCTAAGGTTTACAGAGAATGGAGAGCGGCAGTTCTGTGGGCACAAATGCCTTGTTGATGCAAGGTAATATAAGCTAATAGAAAGGCAACAGTAACTCAAATAACCCCTTGTTACAACCAAGGTATGCAGAAGAGCATGTCTGAATGCACAACACGTCGAACCTTGAGGCGGATGGGCTACAGCAGCAGAATACCACACCGGGTGCCAATCCTGTCTGCTAAGAACAGGAAACTGAGGTAACAATTCACACAGGCTCACCAGAATTGGACAATAGAAGACTGGAAAACGTTGCCTTTTTGAATGTTCTTGAACATGACAATGAGTTCACTGTACTCAAATGGCCTCCACAATCACCTGATCTCAATCCATTAGAGAACCTTTGGGATGTGCAGCTGACAAATCTACAGCAACTGCGTGATGCTATCATGTCAATACGGACAAAAATCTCTGACAAATATTTCCAGTACCTTGTTGAATCTATGCCAGGAAGGATTAATGCAGTTCTGAAGGCAAAAGGGGGTCCAACCCGGTACTAGTAGGGCGTACCCAATAAAGTGGCCGGTGCGTGTATATGCTGTACCTATTTTTCCTTGTAAGCCTTTTTTGGCGTTTTTCTTACTATTAGTTCATATATCAGACTTTACGGTTAAAAATATTTTAAGGCTGGTCTTTTCCACTTTGAGGTGGCATTTATACTGTAAAATTATCTTGGGTCAGACTATATTAAACTCACTGTAAAGGGCACACATGTCTGGCACACACGTCCCCCTTGATAAAAGGTCAAAGGAAAAGTCTCTCATATGACAGCATACTACAGAGGCCACGAAGTACAGCAAAAAGGCGAAAGATAGCCCGAGATTTGACCGTCTGACCCTTGACCTTTACATGTCAAACGCCTCACTCAGGTTTCAGTCCGTGAATGAAACAGACGACGCACAAGCGGCGTGACTTTTGGACTTTTCCCATTCATAGTCCACAGTTGAGATATTGAAACATATTAACCCAGTCTGGACCCTCAAACAAAACCGTAAGAGAAATAAAATCAGGCAGTGATGCGGGTTTTACGTCACAGTGAATAGCGGAAACAGCGCGCGGACGCAAAAGCAGAAATGCGCTACTGTTGCTACTAACGTTACAGTTTTTGTTTCTCGGTCATATTTTAAGGAAATATATTATATTAATACATAACAATAAAAAAAAAAACTAGTATCTCATTCGTGCTGTCATTTGATTTGACAGGCCTCGAACACACAAACTGTGTCTACGTGCTGGAAATCACACACCCATTTCAAGCGTTAACCCTTCAATCACGACACACGAAGAGCATCATTCATTCATTCCTTCACAAAACATTATGTTAAATCGACTCATTCACAAACGAATAATGATTTAAATCGGCTCGGCGTTTATTATAGAAACTTTGAATGATAGACAATTTTTGCAGGACATCTCAGTCGATAAGGCTGTACACGCTATAGATTCATACCAGATCTGTAACATAACACGTAGCTACAACAAGAAAAAGCCTCTAAATGAGGAGCATGGCAGCTGTCAAAAGTCCCGCGTGAATGTCATCTCAGGGTCATCAGTGCAGTGGGCTGCTCAAGCCCGAAAAGGCCCGTGTTTGCAGTGGCATGTGGTGGAGAGAGGAGGAAACTGAATGAGATACGCACCGGTGTCTGGGTTGAGCTTGGCGCTATTCAGTGTATTGGCGAGCTCTTCGATGCTCTTTTTGTCGCCGTTCATTTTCCAGTTTCCACCGACGAAAAACTTCCTGCCAGACATGATTGAAAAGTGTTGCTTTCACCAAAAAGCGATGGATACAATACAGTGAACAAGGACCTCAGGTCGAAGAGACAGCGAGGAAATACAGTCTGCTGGAGTTTATATAATGTTGGTCTGAAGCTCCGCCCCCGCAACATGCCATTGGCTGAAGACAGCACGCCTGAAAGAAGATGCGTGTTCTTTGATCTCAGAGGACAGCAGGATTTGCTCTGATCATGACTGTCATTTACTACGAATCAGCAGTCACATACTCGCATTCCTGCCCAACTTTTTTAATGTATTTAATTTTATTCCCGCTTAATATTATGATTTATTATAGGGAATATTATTTATTTGCTTTTGCTGATAAATGTTATATTTATGCGAAAAGGAACATTTGACTTTATTTTTAACAGAAGTTCAAGAATACTTAAAAATATTCAAACCTGAAATAACTGTAAAACGATTCAGTCTATATATATTTAATTTCAGTCATTCATTCTTTTTCCTTCGGCTTAGTTTCTTTATTAATCAGGGGTCACCACAGTGGAATGAACCGCCAACTTGCATATGTTTTTACATAGCGGATGCCCTTCCAGCTGCAACCCAACATTGGGAAAACACCCATACACTCTCATTCACATATACACTAGGGCCAATTTAGTTTATTCAATGCACCTATAGGCCATGTTCTTTGACTTGTGGAAGAAACTCAGGCGAACACTGGGAGAACAATCAAACTCCACATAGAAATGCCAACTGACCCAGCGGGACTTGAACCTGCGACCTTCTTGATGTGAAGCACAGTGCTAACCACTAAGCCACCGTGACGCCCCGTGTTAAATTTCAGTTATTCGTAATTTGTGTTCATCTTAATGTGCCACTGGCTGCATGTTAATGTTTAATTAAACAAATAATCAACAAAATATGTTCAAAACAATTTAATACACATTAAGCTGTTTTCTTTTAACATGTTTATTTGTAATATACTATAAAGGCGAAATAAAAGATACTATTTTAAAATGTTTATTTTCAGGCTATTCTGAGATATTTAACAGAGGTCGCCTGCAGAGGGCGCCATGTGGAATTAAATATGCAGTCCCACAATGCATTTCGCTTGTGCCTACATAAAGATGTTTTCTATAGTTTTAAAATTATTTCTTTGTAGCAGTTGCATAAACGACACGGGTATCTATACAAAAAACATAACTAATTGTAAATTGCCCATCTGCTTCTTTTTAATACGTTTTACTTGCGCCAGCGTTTGTGTCACCGTCGTCGATAAGAATGTCGAAAGTAGTGAGGTCGGTCCGTCTGATTGAGAATGGTTGGAAAATTGCTCTTTTAGTATTTGTCTAGCAGGCTTCCTTTAAAAGGAAGCCCACAACAGTGTTCAAAGACAGATGGTCATTCCAGTATAGATGATGCCATAATGGCAGGAGTTTATCTTATTGTCGACTCGTTTGAAACCCGTGGATCTAGTATTTCTTTGTAATTTTCTATAATTATGTCTGTATATATATATAGTCCTGATTAATCTGAAAGAAACACTGAATTGGTTATATTATTTTTAAATAAGTTCCCTTCTCATATTTATTACTGAAGATTACAACGAAATACTTAAATCACGTATATGAGATATATATGTTGAGTACGTGCATTAACCCCTTAACTGCCCCACCAATCTTTTTTTTGATTGAATTAACTCCAAATATCACCAGTTAACACAATCAATGCATTTTTTTCAACACATCCTATAATTTCTAAAATATCAACCTCTACCAAATTGTTGATGCGGGTTTATGGTACCGAAATTAATACATATACTATAAATAATAATTTATTTTTTAAATTTATTTAAAAACATAATTAAAGTAAAACATTTTTGAACACTAAATCATCTTTATTTTCTGAAGTATGCCATAAAATATCCATATATTTTTTACAATAAAACCAAAATCAAGTGTAGTAGTGCAACAGGATTATGCTTGTTTGATTTTTTTTGTAAACCAACAATGCTGTGTGTGTAAACCAGTATTTAAAACAGTAACTCTTTCAATTACTTTAGCAGTCATTATTTATAACATTCAAAATATGGTCAACCATTTGTACATAACAGTTTTAAAACGAACAAAGAAGTAAATAAACTGAATATGCGATCTAAAAAGCTCATTGAAGGTTGAAGGAATTCTAGTTTTCCGCAACTGCAAATATCAACTGAGCATTTCTGAATGCCGCGAAACAATGCACTGACAGTTCGCAGCATATGGAGCATGTAGAAGAGGATTAGATCAGTGCAGCTGCCTGGAGGAACACCAACACTAGAGGGCAGTGTTATGACGCCTTTATACCAAACACAACACACACTTTACTATACTGTCAAAATAACTAGTTCTTTAGTTTCTGTATCTCATTCGTTACATCACCACCCAAACCCAATCTCAGATTTATTATTTACACTTTTTTTTTTCCTGAATGTCCGTTAAATCACGTGACTCTGATATCGCGGCTCTTTCAGATGTTCGGCGATGAACTGAAATGGTACGAGTGTTGCGCAAAAAGGCGTTTGCGACATTAGAGAGTGAAGGTCGCCGGGTTTTTAGTGAATGGTGTGAGAGGTGGCTAGAGAGAGGAGGAGTAGCGGGACGGACGGAGTAAAGGGCTGCGCAGAGACTCACGAGGGCCACACACTCGCGGAAACCCGAGCGCAGCTACTTCCGCCCACACTAAAGATGGCGGCTCCCTTCATGGAGAAATTAGCCGAATATTTAGATTCACCCGAACCGGCCGTTCGGCTGATTTTGTCCATCTTAATAGGTAAGTGAACGGCGCACGTGTGCGGTCTTTTCGGCTTTGCGTAAAGAGGACGTGCTGAGTCCTGTTGGGAACCACTGGAAACCTGTACAGTGAATGTTAGGTGTAGTAGAAAGTGTGCTCAGATCCCACAGCTGGCCAACCTGCCTCCAGCAACTCTAAAAACACGGTGCCAGCTCCAGCTTTCTCCATTCACAACGGCTCCAGCCCAAAAAACAGAGGTCGATAAGGGTGACCTACATGCCAGGCGAGATTTCATGGTTAACTGCACTCACAACTAACTGCCAGGCAACTAGTTGAACTCATTCTGACAGCTGACTTCTCGCTGTGCAACTGTGTTTTGGTTTGTTGGACCTGCGGTTAGATAGAGGGTTTCAATGCAAAATGAGTCGGCATTTGAAGGTCTCAGGTGACTCGTTGATAATAGCAGGGGGTGTGAGGGCAGATAGCAGGCTGATCTGGACTTTGGCCAGGTGAATTTCAGTGGCCTGTTCTTCCACTTCAACCAGATGAATGACATTTGGGACACCCGAGTCTGTTTGCTCATTTGCATAATTCCAGTGAATTCACTGGTACATTGCTGATGTGTGTAAATGTGTCTGTGAAGTTTTTATGTGAATGGATCTATATAAAAGCCGTTCTAGCGTTTATTTGCTTGACTCGTTTGTCAATGAAGCAATTGTTTAATTGATAATGAAGCATTAAGGCAAAATGTAATCAAGAACAGCTTTGCTTTTGTTTTTTGAAAAGAAGGATTTCCTGCAAACTTGTTTTACATTGAATTAGGAAAAGTAAAATGCATTGTTTTTAATGAGGATAGTGTTTTTATGTTGTCTTATCATTTAGATTACGTCCATTTAAGGGGCGGCATGGTGGCTCAGTGGTTAGCACTGTCACCTCACAGCAAGAAAGTCGCTGGTTCGAGTCCTGACTGATAGTTTAGTGAAAAATGAATGAATGATGACTTATAAAGCAATTCCAGCATTATAGATGTGACATTTGCTGTAAAAACCTGAAACATGAATTAACAGAGAAAGTATACGTTAACATTATATTGAAACATCTGTTTAAATTTTCCAAAACTACTAATTACAGAGTTATGCGAACAGAAATATGTCAATCTTTAAACTTTTTTTAATATTTTAAATGAGGGAAATGAGCATGCGTTATGGATGTGACCTAAAAAGGCTTCGAGTTTACAGTATACAACATACTTTGTAGAAATTCTGTCAATTAAACTGCACAACCCAAAGGAAGTAATGATAATCAAAAGGATAAGAGTTGGCTCACTATAGAACAAAAACTATTGATTTTATTTTATTACACATTTTTGCATTTATAAGGGAAAACTCTGTGTTATTTATGCGACATCTCTCTGTTATGGATGTGGCGGATGTGAAATTGCCACTTGTGTGACTTTGGTAAACCAAATATAATAGTTTTAAAACATTGACAGAGACATTTTTGAGTGTTTTTAAAGTACTCTAAAATACTTGTTTGAACAAAAACCTAGATACAGTTTCGCTATTTTGGTGAAAACTTAATTTTTTTTGTGGCAAGGTTAACATTTGCATGGAATTGCTTAATATTCACTTGAGTTATTTTTTGTTAAACCAAAACTGAATTGTTAAAAATAGTTTTTGTTACTTAAAATAATGTTACACTAAATTAAATTGAAAGAAATGAAAACAAGAAATGCTGACTCTGTATCAGGCTGTCCGTTAAAAGTCTTAAATGCTATTTTACAAGGTATTACATTTGGTTACAGTATGCTAAAGTTTGCCTGAATATCTTTGAATATTGGGATGCTGTGTAGTTTATGAAATCAAATCCTGCTAGACATCTCGCTGCTTAGTTTACTGCAGTAAGCAGGGAAACACTGTTATTCCTGCTGTTGTAAATGTCTTACCTGCTGGATTAACATTTTTATTCAGTATATAAATACAGTTTTAGTTTAGGATTCGTATCTTGCAATCAGTATTTAGTAAATATACTGCAAGTTAAAATGTCGGCAATGTTGCTTGTTGAAACCTGAGGTGGTGAAGAGTCCTAAAAAAGGTCTTAAAAGTTATTGAATTTCAATCTCTGATTCCTGTATATACCCGATGTAACTAACTGTAATGTAAAACAAAAAAGATAAATATATAATGTAAATGTATTTTAATTGTATTTAAAATTATTTTCATACCTTGGCAGTAATCACTAGCTTAACTAAAATACAGTTCAAAAACTGTTTAAAGCAGTCGGAGAGTAATAAAACAATAACAAAAACAATCAAACGACAGAGTTAAATAGACAAGTTAAATACAAGTTAAATAAACATTGTCATGTTTGTCAAAAGTTTGTAGGTGTTTATGTAGAGAAACTTAATCAAATGTACAATTGATACCATTGCATAGTCATCCTCATCGTATAATCTTAGTTATTAAACAGTTATACATAGGCATGGGCCGGTATAAGATTCTGACGGTGTGATAACCTTAGATAAAAATATCACAGTTTCGCAGAATTGTGATTACTGCTCTAAAATATATTCTTCTTAAATGTCTGGGTAAAAACTCAACCTTTTTTCCCATTTGAAAACAATATATTTTATTTTGAGGAACATTTAAAATATTTTAGAACAGTAAACATGTCAGACTAAATGAATTATTAACACAGATTTCTTTACAAATTAAAACAGAATCGTTTCTGCTGGAGATACTGTTGTCCTAAAAAAAAACATAAATAAAAATTTGTACACACACCTCAGGAGCGGTCTTGCAGAAAATTGAAGTTTTAAAACCTTTACTTTTCCAAACCGCTGTATACCTTGAAAACTGTTATCATCCCATGCCTAGTTATACATGAATCTTAAAACATGAATTTTAAAACATGATCTTTCAAGTTTGACTTTTTGTCCAGTGTTAGTCTTGTGTTTGTTAGCTGTATTTTTTTGTATACTAAAATAGTATAGATATTATTATCAGTCATGTTGGTTAGTTATTAACCTCTAGCATAAAAGCAATAATTGTGTGTAATAAACAGCATTTTAAAATTGTTAGTTTGGGACATTTCCTAACCTTTTTCTCAAGTTTTTTTTATGCTTACAGACGTCAGATTGTCATCTCTTTAGCTTGATTTTTACACTAGCCACATCCTCAACTGATCTCACACACAACTATCAATCATACGTTTGTTTCTCTAGTATGATGACGTGCACTTCAAGGAATTTGGGCTTGTCAAATTTCTTCTATTTATTTCATGTGACGGTTAGAAGCATTTATCTGCAGTTAAGACTAATCTGTTTTCTCTTTTTTTCCCCTGTAGGTTATCCATTTGCACTGGCGTACCGCTGGTTTTTATTTTATCAGTCCTCAACAGTTCTTCATCTCTTCCACACATTCACCGGGCTGGCACTAGCCACGTTTAATTTTGGTAAGAGAGAAAACCGTACAGAGAAGGAGCATTGAACCAAAAACTGTCATATCTTGTCTCTTGCAACTGTAACATGTTAAAAATGGATCTACTAGACCTTTTAGCCTCACACTAGGGGTATGAGGGCATTAATGTCAGTGGTGTGATCTGTGGCAGGGCTTGTTTTCTAGCACTCAGTTAGCGCCTGTTTTCCATATTTAGACCTGAGCATTTTTCCGCCTGTAGTAGTTCAACACCACAGGTTTCCTTTTAACATGAATTTGCTCTTTTCACACAGGTTTGATAGCGTCTTATCTTATCACAGTGAAATGTTAGGTCTAATCTGTGTACATATTATATAGATCAGCAGCACTGACAATACTGAGCAACAGTAAAGCAGGTTTTTTTTCCGTAACCAAGGTTATGTTCCTACAACTAGCTGTAAATTTGTGCCCAAGTTCAAGAGGTTTTAAGATTGTTTTTTCTCCATTGAGAAAAGTGAGGTGTTTAAATAAGAATTAATTATAAGAATATACTATATTAATTATAAGCTTTACACTACCGGTCAAAAGTTTGGGGTTAGGAGGATTTTTAAATGTTTTAAAATAAGCTTATCCTGCTCACCTATGGGGATAGATTTGTTTCTTTATTATTCAATCAAAACTATTTAGTTTTAGGGGAAATTAAGTACATAGTAATTAAAAAAATAAAAGATTGCAAATAAAAAAGTCATCTAATTAAAAACGTATGTCAATGATAATAAAATACTTTGGAGTCATTCATTTTGCTCTCTGTTCTGCTGTCATTTGTCACACATATAGAATCTTTGCTTGCGAGTTGAAATGTTTTGACCTCAGTTACTGAGGTGCAAAATGTTTCAATAAATTATTTTTAATAAAATTAATTATTTTTAATGAATAACTTTAAATAAATTATTCCAGTGATTTTTACATATGAATTTTCAGCTTCATTACTCTAGTCTTCAGAGTGACATGGTCCTTCAGAAATCACTCTAATATGAATTATTATTATTATTATTATTATTATTATTATTATTATTAATGGTAGTAGTAATAAAAGCAGTAATGACTGGTTAATAATTTCATTTGAAACTACATACAATAAGTAATAAATAAATATTAAATAAATAAATATTTAACAATTTAACATTTCTTAATAAATGCTACCTTGATGAACAGAATACATTAATTTAAATTATTAAATAAAATTAATTAATAAAAATATTGAATTTAAACTTTTCATATTGACCTTAAACTTTTCACTGGTAGTCTATATTTTTGGTTCAGTTTTTATTTATTGTTTATGTAATATTGCAGTTCTTTTTTTAATATCTGGTTGATTTTTGTCAAAGATACTGGTGTCAGTAGATTTGTCTTGATTGTTCTTACCTGATTTTAGAAACATTGCTGTAAAATGTTAAGGTTAAAATAGAAATTTTAATTGATTATAAAAAAGCTGTGTTTATCGGCTCAAAATAAAATAAGCATTACAATAATACAATATTTAAAACAAGATATTTTTACCGTTTAATTTTTAAAAATGTAATATTAAATAATTTAAAAAGATTTTTTATTTTAATATATTCTAAATATACATTTTGGTTCTGCTTATGTTTTATAAAAAACAGTAATATATGTGTTTTTTTCTTCTATAAAAGGCTAATTTCATACCCTAGACATTTCTAAATATTATTACATAAATATTATTATAGAATTGTTACAGAATAATATTACTTAGTCATAAAATTAAAAATTGTTCACCCAAAAGTGAAGATTCTGTTAATATTTACGCTGTTTATCCAAACTTGTTAGAGTTTCTTGCTTTTGTTGAACACAAAAGAAGATATTTTGAAGAATGTTGAAAACCGGTAGCCATTGACATTCAAAGTGTTTTCATACAATGAAAGTCAATTGTTAGGCTCATACTTTTTTTATTAGCATAAAAATGAAACCCATTTGATGAGTGAATTTTCATTTTGGGTGAATTATCAGTTTAATAAGCTCACAACATTACTAGTTTTTAATTTTATTTTTCACTGTAACCTGTTCGATGTCGTAATCATTCTTTTAATACCTCCTGAATAATTTCCTCTTGAATAATTTGGCTGTTGTTCAATATTTAAAGGACAAGCCCTGCTCTTCTAAAGTTATCGACTCTTATTTGTCTTTGAGAATAATGGAGGGAAAGTAAAAGGAATCCTGCCTAACTGCTCTTCAGGCTGTGGTAATGATTTCCTGGTGACTGTGGCTTTGACACCATCAAGATTGTGACACAGGGACATGAGGTTTTGTTGCTATGTCAAAAAGCCCTGTGTGAGAGTCAGGTTAATGAAAATATGAGGGGCAGGTTGAAAAGCAAGCCGATGAAAACAAATGAGCGTTGTTTTGGGAAATATGGGGCTTAACTTGTGCTTGTTTTCTGTGTATTCATTTCCCTTGTGCTGCATTTGGATCTAACAGCAGGTGTGTTTTCATCTGAGTTATTTCACCTTTGCTTTTTTGGAATCTCTTTCTGTCTTTCTATGTTATCTTTCGGTTATATCTTAAGAAATAGTTGTCACCAAAAATTATAATTGTCATTCCCATCGTTTACACACCCTCATGTTTTCCAAACCCATCTAGCTTTTCCTGTAGATAGCAAGAGAATAATTTTTTGAAGAATTTCTTTATCCACTTCCAAAAAAAAATGAATGTAAATGGGAGCTGGGTTTGACAGGCTCCAAAATGCACCACAAAAGTGTAGCTCAAGCATCATAAACGATTTATTTCAGCTCCTACTTGTGATTAAAAACACGAATCTAGTTGTTTTCCGCTGATATTCTTTCATTGTTCCTTACTGATTAACTCTACTGTATGCAAGTAGTTTAGACATTAAAGGTGCAGTAGTTGATCTGCCAAAATGCTATCCGTTAGCATCATATTTTTGAAACGCAGTCCCTTCTCTGCTGTCCAAAGCCACACCTCCTGAATTCACGAATGCTGGCCTCAAAGGGCACCTATTTTACACCCTTTTTTAAGGATTAAGATAAGTCTTTTGTGTCTCCAGAATGTGTCTGTAAAGTTTCAGCTCAAAACACCCATCAGATTATTTATTATTTATTTTCACAATATTGGAATTTTTAGCTCTGAACACATTGTAGCTGTTTTTGTGGCCTGTGCCTTTAATGCTAGTTTCCCCACCCACCGTTCCCACGTGCCTGTCAGAGTGTGCCTCAATCTCCACTTTGGCTGTGTCAGATATACAGCACAGTAACAGACATGAAGGAAGCAGATCTCGCATAACGTTTGTGAGAAATACTACAGTAAGAACTTTCCCAATGATTATTTGATGTATTTGTTGTGGAGTTATTTTAAGCCTTTGTGCGACAATGAGGCACACACAATGTCGTTACAAAGATCACACACATACACACAGACCCACACACAGCACGTGCGTTTAACTTTGCACTGTTTTTAGCACGGCAAATGTGACAGGATGCACATTAATATCCACTGCTGTATGGATATCCGTTATGTTAATGTACAAAATAAACCTGATTTAACGTCCACAAACCAGGATTGAAGCGTCTTCTTTTATAATTGTACTGACATGCAGCTGTGGTGAGAAAGACAGTAAAATCGCTGTAATTCATTATAAACATGCACTGTTTTCAAAACGTTTTAAACTTGTGAAACCCATTCTTGATCACATTTGATGATGATTGATGATCACAGCGAGCCGAACAGATCTTTTAATCCCAGTTGCTTTGGGCACGTCCTGTGTTATTGAAATGATTATAAGCATTACTATGGAGACATGTTAATACACGGCTGTCAATCAATTCGGTGGGCGTGGAAACCACACTCCTATGTCACGTTGCAAAATGGCCTCAAAATGGGAGGGATTTGGATCCTATTTTAACGTCAGGAAATAAAAAAAAGAGGCTTATTGTCTTTAAATCACTCCAATATGACTGTGGACACACTATACCTACATAAAGTTCTGTCCAAACAGCTTCTAAAAGATCATTTTTGTCATAGGTGCCCTTTAAAGATGATATTAGGCAAGCCACTACTTTGTCATTCGCCAAACTTTATAATACTACAATTCTGAATGAAAAACTGTATTATTCATTCATTTTCTTTTCGGCGTAATCCCTGTATTAATCCAGGGCCGCCACCGCGGAATGAACCGCCAATTTATCCAGCACATGTTTTACACAGCAGATGCCCTTCCAGCCGCAACCCGTCTCTGGGAAACGTGCACACACAAACGCCGGATCTGAGTGAACGCGTGCACAGATGTAAATCCACAGTTTGGGCTACTTATGAAAATTATGGAAGTTATCAGCTGGACAATGTTTAATTGGATGAACATTTTTTAGTTTTATGCCTTAATATAAACATACATATAAATACATTTAGATCATTTACTTTAATCATTACTATTGGAATATGAAGAGAATTTCAACCAGCACAACAAAAAATGTTTCTGAAGACAATCACCTGCTGCACCTTTTAAAAAACTTTCTTTAGAAATTTTTAGACATTAAAAAACTGTCTTTTTTTATACTGCAGCTTTGATTGCTGCTCAAAATCTAGTGGAAAGATGCAGTGTCAAATAAAACCCAGACTAAATTAAACGGATAGTTCACCCAAAAAGGAGAGTTATCTCATCATTTCCTCTCCTCATCATTTTTTAACCTTATCATTTATGTTTTAGATCTATTTGAGTTTCTTTATTCTGTTGAACACAAAGGAAGATATTTCAATTAAAGCTGCCTCATCAACTTCCGTAGTAGGTAAAAAATACAATGATAATAGATCAATAGTCCAGCGACCAGCATTTTTACAACAGAAAAAAGTAACTCCAATAGGTTTGAAAAAGTGAAGGGCGAGTAAACGATGGCAGAATTTTCATTTCTGAACTTTCCCTTTAAGCCTGCTTTAGTCCACCTCAGGCTCCTGTACAGTTATAAAACAGTACATTACAAATGCATTCATGCCAACTTTACCTCTAGTCTTTTTAATCACACATGCACTGTAAATTTACCATTTGATCTTGCTCTATTTTGTTTGCTAGACATCTGTGGGTCGAAAAAATCTATTTTATAACAGGACTTGTCTGTTAATATTATACTAAATAAGCGATAATGTGTGGTTTAAAAAATTAAAAAATGCTTTCATAACTATACATGACAGCTTCTCTCTCAAGCACAAATCTGAATGTCTGCTGTCGTCATGCATTTCAAAGATTTAATAATTATTGTTATTTACAGTAGGAATTAAATGGCTTTGGTGTTTAATATGTGCTTGCAATGTTTAAACAATAAACTGTTTATTTATAGCTGTATTATAGCTTCCCTAAATGATATAGTGTTTTTTTAATAAGTTCTAGGTAATTACACTTTCTGGGTCAATAGTACTTTTAATGGTGCTGTTGTTATTTTGGAGCTTGGCATGCAGAAACCATTGCAAAATTTCAGGAATTTTCATGGCTGGAAACGTTCCATGGGAATACACTGAATTTGGTCAATTGAAGGTTAGCCTATGAGTACTTTTAAATTGTAATTTAAAAAGTATCTTACTGCATAATTTTGGTTTAACAACCAGATTTAATCCAATTCACTACCTTGCCCATTCCTCAAATCACATTTATCAGAAATTTTCCGCCACTTTGCAACCCTACATACACAGTCCTCACTGTATAAAAACAGAGAACTTGTGTTAATCTTCTTTTGTCCTTAACTCATATGTGTTTAAATGACTCCAGAGTGTCTAAAAGGTGACACTGTTGTCATTTTGATACCCAGTTCTCTTTTTAATAGCTGTTAATCTGTTAACTCCCAGTCAAGTACCACTGGATTGCAATAACGTCATGTTTTCTGTCCTTTTCTCAGGGTCTCAGGTCTATCACTCGTTGTTATGTGTAGTCATTCAGTTCTTGTTGCTGAGGCTCATGGGAAGGACGGTCACATGCGTCCTGACTAGCTTTATCTTTCAGATGGTGAGACAACACACACATTCATTTTATCTCTGGTACTGCTTGAAATGTTGTAATGTTCATTGCATCATGTATCTAGCTCGCATTTTAAAGGGATAGTTCACTCAAAATGAAAATGCTGTCATTATTTACTCACCCTTTACTTGTTCCAAATATGTTTCTTTCTTCTATTTAACACAAATGAAGATATTATGAAGAATGTTGGGAAAAGCAGCCATTGACTTCCATAGAATTTGTTTTGTTCCCACTATGAATGTCTATGACTGATTTTTCCAACTTTACATAGAACATCTTTAAAAATGTATTGAAGACATTTTGGTTTTTGAGTAAATTATCCCTTTAAGACTGAGGTACTATAACTTTTTCTACACTTATTCTTGTAATGAACTCATAGTGACTTGTAAGCCATGAATAATGTTAGATTTTATGCTTAGGTCATTTAAAATACAGGTATAAAAATATGATTAAATTCCCTTGATGAGATTTTCTGCCTGATCTACACACTGCTTGAGAAGCACTACAAAAAAGTCTGTATTTACAGTTGAAATCTGAATTATTAGCCCCCCTTTGAATTTTTTTTGTCTTTTAAAATTTTTTTCCCAAATGATGTTTAACAGAGCAAGGAACTTTTCACAGTATGTCTGATAATATTTTTTCTTCTGGAGAAGGTCATATTTGCTTTATTTTAGCTAGAATAAAAGCGGTTTTACATTTTTTAAAAGCCATTTTAAGGTACAAATTATTAGCCCATTTAAGTTATATTTTTTTTCGATTGCCTACAGAACAAACCATCATATTCAATAACTTGCCTAATTAACCTAACCTGCCTAGTTAACCTAATTAAGCCTTTAAAAGTCACTTTAAGCTGTATAGAAGTGTCTTGAAAAAATATCTAGTCAAATATTATTTACTGTCATCATGGCAAAGAGAAAATAAATCAGTTATCAGAAATGAGTTAATAAAACTATTATGTTTAGAAATGTGTTGAAGAAATCTTCTCTCCTTTAAACAAATTGGGGAAAAATATAAACGGGGGGGCTAATAATTCAGAGGGGCTAAAAATTCTGACTTCAACTGTATGTTATTGTTTTTTTTCCTCTGAGGTCAAACTGACCCAGTTATAGTTTTAAAATGTTGTGCTGTTTCAATTTTGATTAGGTCAGATGAACCTGAAATTATATGAAGGGAGCAAAAATGAGCTTTAATTTTGAAGTTGACATGCACTTCATACATTTGAGGTCTCTATGACCTCAGACAGAAAATCGGTAAAAGTGACTCTCGTTAGAACTGAGGGTATATTTTTCTTTTGTGTGTGTTTGTGTGTGTGTGTGTGTGTGTGTGTGTGTGTGGCAGATATATCTGTTGACGGGTTATTACTACACAGCTACAGACGAGTATGATATCAAATGGACCATGCCTCATTGTGTCCTCACGCTCAAACTCATCGGTAGGATTTCCTGTCTCTCTCTCATCTGCTTTTTCTAAGTATGTAAAATACTTTTATAATCACTAGTAAGTCATTTTTTCTATATTTTGGTGTACACAAACTGACAAAACTAGCTGTCTTGTCGCCTATCCAAGTTTTAGGAACAACAAATAATAACATGACTTCTAGTTGATCATTGGCTTATATGAAAGGCAAAGACCTCTAGGCAAGGCAAGGCATGATCACGCCTTGATTTTTAAATATTTAATTAGGGAAGTAAGGTCTGACTTTGCTTATACAAATGTCTGATATAAAGTCATGGTGCAGTGAAAAAGAATTAATATTGTGTATGACTCCCATGAACTTGGAGGACTGCATCCATACATCTTTGCAATAACTCATAAGTCATCTGGAATGGCAAAGAAAGTGTTCTTGCAGGTCTCCCAGAGTTCATCAAGATTCTTTGGAGGCCTCTTCAATGCCTCCACCTTAGTCTTACCACTGACATGCTCAATAATGTTCATGTTTGGTGACTGGGTTGGCCAATCCTGGACCACCTTGACCTCCTTTGCTTTCAGGAACTTTGATGTGGAGGCTGAAGTATGAGAAAGAGCGCTGTCCTGCTGAACAATTTGCCCTCTCCTGTGGTTTGTACTGTAATGGGCGGCACAAATGTCTTGATACCTCAGGCTGTTGATGTTGCCGTCCACTCTGCAGATCTCTTGCACGCTCCCAAACTGAATGTAACCCCAAACCATGATTTTTTCCTTCACCAAACTTGACTAATTTCTGTGAGAATTGCTCCATTTGGGTTCCAATAGGTCTTCTGCAGTATTTGTGATGATTTGGATGCAGTTTAACAGATGATTCAGTGGAAAAATCTACCTTCTGCCATTTTTCCAAATGATCAACTAGAAGTCAAGTTATTATATGTTGCTCTTACAACTGGGATCCACAACAAATCTTTTGTAAGGTAGTTTGGTGTGTCAGTAGGAAATAAGTTTATATTTTCAAACATTATTTTGCTATTAATTATAACAGCCAAGGCTTTTGTAAGCACAAGCGGGATTCCAAGAGGAAATGGAGATTTTCATCCATATATGTTTGTAAAATACTATAAACATTAAACACTGGCATGTAATGTGTTTTCTATTAATGTAAAATTGCATCACTTCTGTAAATGAGATCAATTAATTGTGTACACCAAAATGGCAGGTCTCAAATTAGGGGAAAAAAATTATATATATATATATATATATAAGTCAATTATTTTAAATCCTACAGGATATTATAGTTACAATCACTTACAAAATGCAATGGCAAGATCTACTTGGAAAAAAAATCTAACAATCTAAAGTCCAGCTGAGGCATCACAACATCATGTATCATGTTTAGGATCATGAAGACCACTTAATGTACAGTACAGAATAGTAGATTTTCAAATTTCAGGTTTTTCAGTTATTTTCTATTTCAACTAAACAATTATTTTTGTTAATGTTAGTGTTTTTGAATAGTGTTTTGTGTTATTTGAAATCACTTTGAATCATTTTAATTAATTTTATTTTTCAATACATTTAATTTACAAATGTCTTATATTGGCAGAGAACATATAGATACTGTAATGTAATGCACTTAAGTCTTTAAATAATAAAGGTTATAGACTTTAAAATCATGGTATTTTGCCTGTACTTTTTTATTATTAGTGTAATACTAAATTAATATTGCTATTACTATTCATATAGATCAGGGGTCAGGAACCTTTTTTCAGCAAAGAGCCATTTTGAATTTTTTTTGGCAAATGCATTTTTTAAAGAGCCATTAGGGATATATATGAAGCATCGCATGTTGAGCAAGTCCATGTGTTAATAAAGGACAATTTGTAGAATTTCTTTCTTTTCACCCCTAGGTTACCATCGAAATGTAAATGGCATGCCCTTTATTGGTCTCGCGATTCAAGTTAGTCCACAGCGCCACACACGTGCATTGGTTAAAACGTCCTTTTATTCTTATTCATTTTGCTGTAAAAATATACAATAAAAAGGTAATTTTCATTGTATTTTCAAAAGGAAACTGATTTTTAGTGACAGTTTAAATTTTTTATTGAAGGGAGACAGCTGGAGAGCCACATATTTTTGGTGAAAGAGCCACATGTGGCTCCCAAACCATAGGTTCCCTACCCTTGTCATAGATAGTTCACTCAAAAAGTAAAAAAAAAATGTAACCACACTCTACTGGTTCTAAACCTTTATGAGATTTCTTCTATCAAACACAAAAGAAGATATTTTGAAGAAAGCTGAAAACCTGAAACCACTGACTTCAACTATAGGACAAAATACTATGGCAATCAATGGTTACAGGTTTCCAACCTTTTTCAAAAAATCTACTTTTGTGTTCAACAAAAAAAGAAACTCATAAAGGTTTGAAACAAGTAAAGGGTGAGTAAAACTTATTTTTTTGGTGAATTATCCTTTTCATTCCCCTTTTTTATGATTCTATTGTAATTTTCCAATATATAAAAGACTGTGCTCATGTTGTGAATTCATTTTCTCATTGCAGGTTTAGCGCTTGATTACTACGATGGTGGAAAAGATCAAGTGAGTGTGACTTAATGAGCTGCCATGAACTCCCAGCATTTCCATCTCCCTCCTCTCTGTTTGTTCACCTGTCATCCTGCTGTCATTATCTCACTCCTCTTCCTGCATCACTCTTTGTACATGATTTAAGCGCAAGGAGCTGATGGGGATCCTCAGAGTATTTTGAGTTGCGTAGCAGACGTTCAGCTAAATGGCCATAATGGATCAGTGTAATGATGCCTGGCAAGGTGAAGTGTGGCGAACGCTCCCTAAGATGTAATTGTGTAATCTGTTAGTTCTGTACTGCAGTCAGCTCGTCTGCTGCTTAACCGCCTCTGTCTAAATATTAATAGTAGCCGTTGCATGACACAGTTGGCCACTTTGTGATCGTGTGCAGGCGTTTATGTCGCTGATGGTCTCTTAATCAAATTACTGTAGCTCCACCCTAGATATTAATCGCTTACTCACCTTAATGCAATGTTATATTGAGGGTGTAAAGATTACACGATGACCGGTAATAGACCTTGTTAACACCTGCCATTAAAGGGATAGTTGGCACTAAAATGATAATTCTGCCATCATTCACTCACTCGTTCCTAACCAAAGTTTGTTCTGTTAAACACAAAGCAAGAAATTTTGAAAAATGTTGGAAACCTGTAACCATTGACTTCTATAGTGTTTGTTTTTCCTAGAATGGATGTTGAATGGTTACAGGTTTTCATCATTCTTCAGATTATCTGCTTTTGTGTTCAACAGAACAACCACCACAATCAAAACTCACACATATGTAATGAGTCAAGGGTGAATAAATAATAGCAGAATTTAAATATTTGGGTGTACTATCCCTTTAACATCCGGCTCAGGTGATCTGATCTCTAGTGGTCAGATTATTCTTTACACTTTGACCAGCTGTGACATCATCTTTTACTGCATGTTGTTAAATGCGCTGCACTTTTCTACTAACACTCTTAAAGTGTAGCCTTGGCACAGATGCTGTGTTCTGACCTTAGAGGACACACACACACACACACACACACACACACACACATTGTGAAGTTTAAGGAGTGACAAACACTTAGAAAAAGGAGTAAATTTCCTAAATTGTTGTTTTGTGTTTGTACAGAGACACCATTTTGGAGTCCAGCATGTTTGGCAGTAGCAAATTTCACAAGAATAATATACAATGTCCTGTATTTCACAAATATGTGTACAAATATTTGTGGCCAAAAATGTCTTTAAAAAATTACTGATTTTGTGACTGCTTTTCTCAAAACTTATGGCATTATTGGCTTCAATACTTGTGTTTTGCTGTGAAAATACACAAATCTTCTACAAATATATATATATATATTTATATATATCTATTGTTGACCATTGATTGCAAGGTTGCCATGTTCACTTATAATAAGCAGTGCTAATCGAGTGAGTATGTAAGTTGACACCCAGTGGTTGAACTAGGTATTGCACTCCTGGATCAAAACAAACGCAAGCGCAGGTTGCCAGATTGAGGACAGGAGCGAGTGATTTAAACCGTGTTCTAAATAAAAACAACGGCACCCGACAAAAGGAATACTTTGTCCTAACCAACACCTCGAATTGATATATTAGAAACGGCTTCTATTGCTCACAGCTGAACAACCGAAAACTGACAATGATCACCTCAGGTACACCTCATGTGCTTTATTTTGTGTTAAACATTATTAATGTGAGTTTGAATGTCATTTTAAATTATATATATATATATATATATATATATATATATATATATATATACTGAAAGCAACAGATCTTGAAAATAAAAAATAAAAACCTTTAAAATGGAACTTTAGAACTAAACACATATGAGTGAATTACCATGTACATTTATTAATGTTAAAGAGGGTTAATATGTATTAATTAGAAGTGAGTGAGTGCATATTATGTGCTTCTGAAAGACTCTGTTTAAATTTCTGTTGTGTTTTGTCTGGTGCAAACAGCCAAATTGCTCATCACTGCAAACCTCTTCAAGTAGCGTGTTATTAGGACATGGGGTTACAATGTAACCTGCTCATCTAATGTTTACGTTTGTAATGTTTATATCATTTGCTAATTAATAACCTCATGTGGAACTGAATCTGCATCTCATTTTGGAGTCTGCTACTGTCCATCGGAGGTCACATTTCGGTCACGGACGCATGCTTTCAGAGCCTTTCTAAATGAATAAATAAATGAAATAAGTGGTTTTCCACCAAGGCAACCCTCAGTGCTGAAATATAATTGGCTAAACTTGCATTTGGCACGTTAAAATTACAGAAACAAAGACAGAGTTCCAGCATGGAAAACACATTTTTAAAGCAGAATACTTGACTTCAGCATTGTTTTTCAGATAAACAAGAATGTTCACTCAGCATGTTTCTTAAATATCTGCATATTACAGTATTTTTAAGCATTAGAAGAGTCAAAAACCTACATACAGCACCTTTAACTAATCCAGTTCGTGGAGCCAGGATAAGTATACAATATTTATTAGCGTATTATTTCTAATATAAAGAGTTTGGGTTTATGTTTATTATGGGCTTGTTCTTATTTGCTGTTATTCTGGAAATATCTGGCAACCCCCTTTTGCCTAAAGACGTACTTTGTTCCCTGTGATGTCTTGCACTGTGAAGAGAAGTTTTCCATATGATTTAAACATTAAATATGACTTTAACTGTTCGTTCAATTCAGGCCTTTGCCTACTGCGTAGACATTTTGCTAATTTGGTTATCACTTACTGCATTTTCCAGCAGTAATTTCAGCTGTTAAATGTGGTTGTGGTTTAAATGAAAAATATAATGACTTTTTGTTCCCTTTTTTTAATCACGGACCGCTTGTGAAGCAATCACTTGATACAAATCTCAGCAGCGGGTATCAATGGGTTCTTGTAGTCCTCTTTGTTCGTCAGCATGACAATAGCACATTCAAAACAAGACAACAAGCTTTGATTTACAGTACCGTTTAACATTTCGGTCAGTAGGATTAAAAATTAATTGAACTACACCAAATGCAACAGAGACATAAATTGCCATTCTTTATTCACATAAGTAGTAGATGGAGATTAAGTACTGGAAATGCAAACACAGAATTATTGAAGCAGTGCAACAACAGATATGCTAGAGGATTACTAGAGACTGTGCAGTTGTGGAAAAACACAGTCTTTGTATTGCTTTCCTTGTGATCCTTAAAGCTGGATGAGAAACCTTGTTGTGTTGTTTCACAAATCCATTTATTCTTTACATCTGAAATAGCAAGAGTGCATGGAATATCTCGGATGAAGAGTGTAGCATTAGTTTAATATCAGGGATTTGTAGTGTTTCACCATGTTAATAGACAGAATTGCTGATTATAAAGGGTTCTGTTGTCTTTAGTAGTGCCACAACATTTGCTTTCAATGTAACATTAGGAATGACTGAATGGATTTTATTCTTAACTTCCTGATTGCATGTATTATCTGTATTCTTTCTAAGCAAGACTCAATGCAGGCTTCAAAGAGACTGGAAAAAAACGTTTTCAAAAGTAGCAACACACATTTATTTTTACCTTATGTCATTGTTTTATTGATTTTGCATTTAATTTAAGTGTACATCTGAGATCATTAGGACATAAAAAAGGAAGTTCACAACCAGCTTAAAAGTCCCGTGAAGTGCTTTGAAATGTCAAATATGGAATTATTCACATGAAAAAAGCACAATCTCAACTGGAAAGTGAAGAGAGAGTGGGGCATGGAGGAGCCCCTCCCCTTAAAAAAAACAGCCAATAGCATTTGTTTTTATCACAGCTCTGCCAGTGAGTGTGGTTGAGCTCAAGCGCATCAAATAAGAAGCATCCTAAAGGGGGCGGTGCATGTCAGAGTCTAGAGAGCATTTGATTGGTCAAGAATTGATGAGAAATTTAAGTAGAAGGTGACGTGAAAAAAATTGTTGATCCATTTAGGCAGAAGTGACAAACTGCAAGCTTATATCAGTTTTATATTTTCTAAAAGCAAATTTTGTCAATGTTTTGGAGCACACTAGCTTATAGATATCCTTAAAGCTAACAGACTGAAACTAACATCTATATATATTTTTTTATTTAAATTTCACGGGACCTTTAAAAAATAAGCTTGACCCAAAATTTTAACTGTGGGTGTTTATCTGTTGTCTTTCAATCATTTTTGCCTTGTCTTTTACAGCCTATTTTCGTCATTTCTCTCTTGTAATTAATAGGCTTGTTTTCTTTTAATCCACAGTCTAAATTGAGCGCAGAACAGAAGAAGTCTGCTCTCAGCTCTACGCCGTCTCTGTTGGAGGTGTTTGGTTTTTCATACTTTTATGGAGGCTTTCTGGTAGGGCCTCAGTTCACATTGCGAAATTACCAGATGCTGGTGTCTCGAGAGATGACCGATGTTCCAGGACAACCACCAAATAGGTAAGCGGCGTGCACCAAATTTCAAGAGCTTAAACAGTTTGTTCATCCAAAAATGAAAATTCTGTTATTAATTACTCGCGCGCGCACACACTCATGATCCAAACTCTTTAGACATATGTTCATCTTCAGAACACAAATGAAGGTATTTTAGATGAAATCCAAGAGCTCTCTCATCCATCCTCTCTCAAGGTCCAGAAAAGAAAAAAAAGCTTTGTCAGTGCTTTCCGTCTGACTTCAGTGGTTCAACTGTAATCATACGAAGCTCCAAGAACATTTTTGTGCTCCAAAAAACTGTAAACTATTTTTTTAAACCAAGGTATTCTTTTCCACATCAGGTCAGGGTGTGAATTTACCATGGGCAAGGCAGCATATTTGTCACTAGAGTCAGCAGCTCAACACTTAAGCCAAGCTTCATATTGCCTATAGTTAACATGCATCCTGGCCATCCCTTTACATTTCTTTAAATGCACAAAAGTGTTCTTAGAGCTTTGTATGATTACAGCTGAACCACTGAAGTTACATGGAATGTTTTGACCAATGTTTTTGGTTCCTTTTCTGGACTCTGAATGTCTTGTGACCATAACCGTCCACGAAAGACAAGAGAGCTCCTTGGTGAACCAACCCTTTAACGATACCTGTTTAGCCAGCTTCTATCAAAGATTCTGCTTCTGCTGTAATAAGTTGCCTCTTGCCATTCTTTGCATGCAGATAGATTTGCAAGTATTTGTCTGTTACAGTGACAATTCCAGTCTTGTGACTTTTGTTATTTTCTTAAGGGCTCAGCGACAATAAACATGTCCAAGTAACAACTAATCTTTGTTTGTTCATATAATCACTGGATGCCTTAAAGTGGCTCTGTTTTGACCCTTTTTACAAGATGTAAAGTAAGTCTCTGATGTCCCTAGAGTGTGTATGTGAAATTTCAGCTCAAAATATTACACAGATAATGTTTTATAACTCTTTTAAACGGCCCCTTTTAGGCTTTGATCCTATTGTGCCATTTTGGTGACTGCTGCTTTAAATCCAAATGAGATCGTGCTTTTTTTTAAAAGAGGGCAGATCTACACATGTCTATGTGTCAGCGTTGTGGCAGATTCAAAAACAAGAGTAACGTCCATGCTATTGAGTGAGAGATTGTCACTAATGGGCAGGGCTTCCCCCTGAGATGACCTGTACAAAGGGAGAATGTTAATCAAAGTGTTTCTGCAGGCTATTTGTATAGTGTGTGATTATATAAAATAAAATTAATACTTTTTTTTACCTTTTGATGCTGGTTAAACTCACAGACTGTTGTCACACAGCTGTTTAAACCCCGTATAAAAGTGATTTTTGCATAATATGCCCCTTTAAACCCACTTTTTCCCCCCAAAAAATCCTTTTTTGGTTTTGCTAAACCACATGGCCAAACTGTTTTTGCCATTAACCAAACCAAGTAGCCACTAAGGAACAACATTATAGTTGTTCTTTTTATTTGTTCATTTCCAATCACCAAATGACATAATAAATAGAAAATGACAAAAATAGAACTGTTAAATTTTACTTGAATTTGTTGGTTGTATTTATAGACAGTATATATTATACAGGGTTCCCACGCTTCTTGAAAGTACTTCAAAGTACTTGAAATTCAGACATATAGATTCTAGGCCCAAAAAGTGTTTAAAAACAAACAGTTTTTTAAATCTCCTTGAATTAAATTTTAAATTAAATTAGTTTATTTCAACAATTATACTCAATAGTCAAAAAAGAATGAAAAAAAAAGTCTAATTTTGCAAATTTCTTAAATTCCTAAAAATCTGACATTCAATTTTTGTTCAATAACACTGAAAAATAACACACATTTTACCAATATTTCAGCCCCCACATTTGAATATTACAAGTCTTGAATTCAACAAATTTTATTAAACTTCTTTGAACATGACTTTTTAGAACATTCCAAATAGTCATTCATTTTCTTTTCGGCTTAGTCCCTTTATTAATCTGGCATTTGACAGCGGAATGAACCGCCAACTTATCCAGCATATGTTTTACGCAGCGGATGCCCTTCTAGCTGCAACCCATAACTGGGAAACACCCACACACACATTTACACACATACATTACGGAAAAATTAGCTTACCCAATTCACCTATAGCGCATGTCTTGGGCTTGTGGGGGAAACCGGAGCACCTGGAGGAAACCCACGCGAACATGGGAAGAACATGCAAACTCCACACAGAAACACCAAATGACCCAGCCGAGGCTCGAACCAGTGACCTTCTTGCTGTGAGGCGATTGTGCTACCCACTGCGCCACCGTGCAGTCCACATTCCAGATATTTTATATAAAAATAAGTGTATGTGAAATAGGGCTGTACAATTAATCGAAAAAAGATAGCAATCTCGATTCGACCCTACACACGATCTTAATTCTTCTGTTCAACGATTCAGCCAGTTATATTTTCAAGGTCAGGAGAAGCATAAAGGCAGTCGCACAAGTCTTCACATTGTTTTATATATGTTGATCAGTGTTTAAAGTGTCACATACTTTATTTATAAGGTATAATTCACCCAAAAATTTAATTTCTGTCTTCATGTAATGATGTTTGCAGCCACAAAATCATACATGAGCTAACACACTGTTTGTTTACTACCGAGAGGATGTGCGTGCCCACCAATGATGTCTACTTTAGTTAACAGAATCTGCATAGGCTGTGCACAACAGTTAATAAAGTTATAAAGAATGTTTGTTGCACAGAGCGATCATTTGAGAGCTGCTCAGGAAGTATGATTTACATGTATGTTTTTTCTTAAGTGACGACGACCATGACATGAGCGCACTCAGCAGTGAAAGTGAAACGGAAAGCGCCACATCATTTAAATGGTCATATCACCTTTTAGAGTCAGTATAACTACTCTAGCCTATATAATGTTGAATATAATGCAAGGGGGAATCTGATAATGACAAATGTTTCATTTTACCAGTGAAAAGATGGTCTAATAATGTTGTCAATGGCAAGCTTATGTCTCAAACACAATAATTCAACTTCAGTATTATGAATAGTTGGCTTCTGATGTCATCGCTTTACTGTGCAGTAATGACCAGGACAAGTTTAAAGTCTGTTCTAGTCCACCATTCCAAGTCTATACAAAATTTAGCATTTTAAGCAACAGTAGACCTACACATAGACCTAATATTATTATTGTTTATCTTACCATATGTTTGAGAAATAACTATAATAATAGCCTACTCATATTAACCTTTATTTTACATCTACAGAATAGTGAGGAAAATTGTGATCTTGATTTTAACCTCTTTTTAGCCAGAGTCGTGCAGCCCTAATGTGAAATGTTATATACAGTAAAGACATTTACGGTGCTACATATGCTAAGGTTTGATTTAAAAATAATGGTGCTTATAATTCTATTTTCCTGATTTTGTTTTGCTTGGTGAATTGTATCAGTGTGTATATCTACAGTATATGATGTATATTTTATTGTCTGACCTAAGATGAACCTAACAAAGAATAAAAATAAATAAATAAATAAATAAATAAAAAATAATGGTGCTTTAAAATGTCTTTGAAAGTCCTTGAATCTGCTGTTCATGGAAGCGTGGGAACCCTGTTTATAAGTCATGATTACAGCAAAATGTGCAAATCTACAAATATTTAAGTAAAGTGAGATTGTATATGGAGAATGACTCCAGTTATGTCATTTGCAGTGCTTTGTTGTGGCTGTAGATGTCTTTCAAAGTAGTTTGCTCATTGCAACACTTTGATCGATGTATTATACATGAATTCTGCTATTAAACTTGATTGTTTAAAAATAACATCAAATGTGACGAGCATAAACAAATGATGAACAGCTAAACAAAATAACATGCAATGCACTAGAGGTTCTGATAAAAATATTGAATAGTTTATTTGAATGATTTAATGACATAAAGACTTGATTAATTGCTGGATAAATCAGCATTTTTGAAAGGATCATTTTAAAGAATTGTCAAATTCCCCCCAAAAAATGTTAAGTTAGTTGTTGCCACCTACTGGCATAAATATTGTAATTATTTTAACATATTATTTAATATTATATTATTATTATTATAGAAGTCCAACAGTAGCCCGCTTTTTTATCTTCATTAAGGGTTACAGAAATTCTGCTTTTTATGTTATTAATAGAGTCTTCATTTTTTGAAAGTGATTTTTGATTGCTACCATAGAAGATATTACTGAACATGTCTAAACTATGAACTTTCTTGTCAGTTCTGCCATCATTTAAATGTTCTGTATGCAAGTTTTTGAGTCTTCTAATTAGAGCTGGGCGAATAATCGAAAAGTAATCGAAATCGACATTTAGAACCTATAATTGATCAAAATTTTTCCCGGTCAATTACTTTAAGGCTGATTTATACTTCTGCGTCGAACACACGGGTATGGTCCAGTGCAGCCTTCACACGGCACACATCTCGAAAAATGTTGCACGTTTACATTACATTGACAATGATTGGAAGCTGCACCAGATATGCCTTCAGATGGCATATTTTCTATTTCAATAAAATTATTGACATTGAAAATATATTTTCTACTTTTAAAAACATTGAAAATAGTTTATTTTGTTTCCAAAAGTGCAAGTTATTTGTTTTCATTTTTTTTTATAAGAAAAAAGTAACTGTTGGCTTTAGGCAATGTGCGTTTCAATTTGTTGTTCAACGTTGATGTTCAATAAATAAACATAGATAATAGATAGTGTGTGTTTCCCTCAATTATTTTAAAATAATGCACCCTTCATTCAAAAATCTCTCACCTGTAATATGTGAGCATATTTACTGTACAAAACCTGTGAGTGAGTTATGAGAGCAAAAAAATAAACGAAAAAATAATAATAATCGTTTATTAATCGTAATAGAGTTAAAATGTTCAATTAATTGAGATTTTGATTGCAGGCCAAATCACCCAGCCCTACTTCTAATGCATTAAAATCAATATTAAATGTGTATTTAAATCAAAATAATGATCAGAAATTCTGTACAATGCACATCTGTGATTGGCTGCATTTAGAGTGAGAATTCCTGATTACAAATAAGATCTATTTCTGTTGATAAAATACATATTTTGGGGCCAGAAATGTTCATGTTATGAAAAAAAGACATGCAATATGCTTTTTAATATGAATTACTCCAGCACATAATACATCATTTCATGAACAAGATAACTGATTACAAATGCATGAAAAGTCTATCAAAATCCAGACAGTTTTGGACACACTTTTCACGCATCATCTTTTAAATCAAGTCCCTGTTTGTGGGCAGAGACGAATCACATGGAACAGGGAAATCATTAACCGTAAAGTTATAGAGAAAAATAATAGCTTTACTTTGATTGTTAGGCGCCACATGATGTCTTCTCATTTGCATAAAGTGACGTTTTCCCAATTTCCAGACATTTTATGACTCTAATTGTCAATGTATGCTTGAAAATATGAGTTACTTGTATGTATGAAGGAAGTTTTTTTGACATGTTGTTGTCCACAGCAGTGCATATTAATATAACAATCATTTCTTCCTCTTGCAGTGTGGTTCCAGCACTGAAGCGTTTCTGTTTAGGTCTCATCACCCTCGCTATCTTTGCGATAGGTGGGCCGCGCTACTCAGACAGCTACTACTTAACGGATGACTTTGCAGTAAGTGAATAAGTGTTAAGTGGATTGGGATTAAATGCATACAGGCTCAGAAAATGAATGGTATTTATGCTCAGCTGTTTACAGCCTTGTACCTAAATATCCCGAGCTGTCACTTGGTTTGTTCTGTGATGTTTTCATCGTGAAGCCACAGAGAGCTCTCCGTCTGACTGAGAGAGTCCTTTATGTCTGTCAGTTACAGACTCGACAGCTATTTATATATTCTTGGAAATGTAAAGCGGTTGCTGAAAGTCAAGTAGCTGCAGCGGAGAAACCAGTTAAAATGAGTTCAAACAAACAGTGAAAAAAAGCTCCTTATTAAGGCTCATTGCTCACAGTGTAGGTTTCTAAGTTTAGGGGTAAATAGAAGTTTTAAATGTATGCTCTGTTAGTGAGTATAGACTTTATTCACTCCGCTCAGAGTGATGTTTAGAGAAAAATGTAAATATGTGCTGTGCGCCTTTATTTCAGTAGCAAAATAAATGCACGACAAAATTACAGTAGTGAGAGAAAACTGTTAAGAAAGCATCTGATCGAAAGTTTGTACAAGCTCTGTAATTTAGCTCTTCAGTTAAGTACATGCAGTCAAGTAGACCGCTTTAAAAGTAAGCAGCTATTAAGGCCTTTTCATATTGAGAGAGACAAGTTGCAAATGAACTGTGATTTCACACCACTGATAAAATGACTGGAATGGTAGATTCATGCCTGCCCGAGAGATCCACTAACCTCTTCTTTTTTGCCTGCCTGCCCAATAGTGTATTTTTTGATTCTTTTTTGGTATCTATACATTTTTTCTATTTTGCATTAACCTTGTCCACAGCACATTATACAACAGATCATTAACAATCTTAAGTATTACAAGTGGTGGAAAGAGTAAAAACAATGTCCAAAGTTAAAGTACAATTGCTTGGCACAAAATGTAGTGCAAGTAGAATAAAAGTAACTAAAAATTAGCCCTTTTCATAGTACTGGAGTAATTGCGCTGTGAAAATGATTCCACCTTATACCCTCCGAATTAAAAATGTTGCTTACATCCATGCCGTTTTCTTTTAAGATTGTTTCTACACTCAAACAAGAAATGACTTTTGCTGATTGTTTAATCTACTTATTTAAAATGAGTTGAAACCACAAAATTCTTAAGTTTTTTTTCAGGACAACTGAATTATTTTATGTTCAATGCAATTAAAATTGGGAAAACTATTAGCTTTTTTTATTGTTAGCACATTTTTTACAACACAACGTTGCAAAAAGTGCTGAACAAAATCAATGCTAATTAAAATCATACAGCACATAGATAACAACTAAATATTAGATAAACCCCTCAACCAGGGCTGTTCATTTGGCACCACGTAGCCTGCAGGCCGAATTTGACCCGCGAGGCAATTTGTTCCGGCCCTTCAAATAGTTTGACCAAGACTTTAAAAATAAATTTAGTTCAGTCAAAAAACGGCTGCTATAATTATGAAGTGACGTGCGTCTGTTTAATACAGCTCGAGCTGCAGTTGAAGGCTGCACAGAGCTTGAGTCACCTGACGTTAAGTGAGCAAGTGGCCAAAAACAGCCAAAAACATTTGGATACTTAATTGTAAAGGCTTATCAATGCTGCGTTTCTGTTGCACGGATTGAAACTGCTGCAACTAAAGTTGCTAGCTTATACACCAAGGCTAATACGCACGCACACTGGATTAACTGCAGCAGCGGGCCATTAACACATTGCGTTCGTTATTTCCAATGTAAGAATAAATGCCAATAGGTTTGCACAAGCAGAGCGATGCGCTCGTGCCTTCCAGACGCACCGAGTAGAAAACATCTCACGCTGTAGCGATGAGAGTTGTGCGTGGCTTTCAGTGCAATGTGAACAAAAGATATGTTAGACGAATTATTACAAATTATTATAATGATTATTTATGTATGAATGCAGATGATAGCAACCGTTCATTTAAATACTTACCTACCATAAAGCTTAAATTTACATTAGACGTGATAACCGTGAAAGCATGATTATTCTTCAGACTATAATCGTACAACCAAAATCTATAATTGTTGCATCCCTAATTGTTATGCAGTTCAAAACAAAACATATGAATGTGTCTGAATGTAGAAGAAGCCTACTTAAGCAATGCACGGCTTTTGTTGTGCTTTGAAATATAACATTTGAATATTTGTAAATAAATAAAGTTTCAAAATACAATATATTAACATTTTAATGTAGAAAAAGCCAATGTGGGTGACTCAAGGAGCAAAAATACAACATATGGGTTCTTATATGCTGTTTTGTCATCACTCATATTGCATGTCATATCTCTCCGGCCCCTCATTTGGGATGCTTTTCATGAACTGGCCCCCATGACAAACTAATTAAATAGCCCTGCACTCAACATTTAAAAAGGATTAAATGCTAAAGAACAAGGAAGCCTTTTCAGAAGGTATTTAAAAACAGATAAAGTTGGAGCATGTCTAATGTGGAGTGAAAGCTTGTTCCAGTATTTTGGGGCGATAACAGCAAAAGTCAGATCCTCACTTTGCTTACACCGGGACCAGAAATAATAAACTAATCAGATATCCTTAGTGACCTATCAGGATCATATACATGTAGGAGATCTGATAAATAATATGGTGCCAGACCATTTAAGGATTTATAAACAAAAATTAATCATTTAAAATCAATATGTGACCTAACAGGCTGCCAGCCCAGACAGGAAAGAACTGGGGATATGTGTTTATGTTTGCGAGTCCCTGTAAGAAGTCTCGCATCCACATTTTAGACTAATTGCAGTCTATTCAGGGCATTTTGACTGATACCCACATTCAAAGAGTTGCAATAGCCAAGTCTCCCCAAAATAAAAGCATGTATCCCCTTCTGAAGGTCATTAAAAGAGAGAAACGACTTCACTTGCCACAATTTTGTCTCTTTTGCCAAAATTTGTAAATAGAAAAAACTGGATTTAACCACTGAATTTACTTGTTAGTTAAATTTCAGATCACTATCGTTATATTTTTATATTGTGTTGATTTGTGTTGGGACAACATGAAGGAATTGTGTGGAACACAGCATTTTTGCAGTGTATGTCCAACTTCAATTATTTGTCATTCGTGGATTATAAATTTAAAATGTGAGATTCATTTAACTTGAGAACACATTACCAAGCCGACACCTGTAACAAGCCAACAAAGCAGGTTGATCCCTTTACTTACGAAGTGAAATCTTTGTGACTCAAGCGGCAAAAATCTAACTGTGACCATATGTTAACACCAATGACTGTAAAAAAAATATATTGACAACGCAACAGCGCGTTTTCCCATTCAACACTTTGAAGGCAAAACGCATAAAGGCAAAAAAAATCCTTATCAATTTGTACTATAAACTTTGCATTATTGATACATCAACTGATGTCTGTCAGCTGCTGCAATAACACTTGTATATTGTTTATCATTTCTTGCCTCCGTTTTCATTTGGGTTCTTTGATGCCTTCATTATATCTGGCAAAGAACAATTTACATTCATTTTAATTTTTTTAGGAGTTTTCAAATAAAAGCCAATGGCAAATGATGTATACAAATAATGTAGAACATTTACAACTCTATTTGCTATATAAGATACGGTTTCTAGAACATTAATATTTTATAACAGCAAATTCAGTAGATTAACTCAGTAACATGCCGAAACTCAAAATGTCAGAGACGTCCTTTAAATTAAGTTCAAATAACGTTACATGAGATCAATGTGGAGATAGGCTAACATTAGTTTTGTCTTCCTAATTATTATTTCAGACCCATAAAGAGAATTACTGCTAGATAGTGATCACCTGTATTTTCCCCGTCATGGCAAGGCGTGTGTCAGCTAACTCAGAGTTTCACAACTCTGTTCCTGAAGGCACACAAACAGTACACATTTTCAACCTCTCCCTAATCAAACACACTTAAATCAACTCATCAGAACATAAGAAGAGACTCCAAACCTAAAGTTAATGGGTCAGATAAGGGAGACATCTAAAATATGTACTGTTGGTGTGCCTTCAGGAACAGGGTTGGGAAACACTGAGCTAACTAATAAAGCCCTGACCTTACTGAATAAACAGTGTTCCACCAGATCCTGTATGTCAGAAAGTATAGTTTACTGCTGAACAACTCATTTTATCATGGTAAAATAACACAGAAATCGAATAATAACACTTCAATCTCTTGCTGAATCTCTGACGGTCAGCTTTGAGAAACTGTCAATCACGATGACACGCCCAGCATTAAATTATTGGCTAAAACAAACTGTTTGCAAAAATGAAGATCTGCACCTATATCAGCATGATAACCAGTGCCGTAATTGGCCAGAACCATCTTTCGGGACATTTTATTTCAAGTATAATTAATTTTTTATATTTGGGCTTAAGTCTCATTCATTAACACGGAGATGGCGGGCTTTATGACTTTTACTGCAGCCAGCCCCCAGGGGGCGATCTAAAGGCCAAGACCTTAACCCAAAAAAAGGCGTGTGGCACACTTGGTTAACACTTTATGCAAGTTATGCAGTTTGAACCCTGACTTACAAGCTATGAGTGTCTAGAGTCACCTGCCGTAGTAAACCAAGCTTGTGCAGCACTGATAGAATACATGTATGTGTTTGAAAACGTAACATTCTGTTGTACATTTAGTTATTATTTAAGGCCATTTGGTGATTTCAGTCATTATACAGCGGACATCCTTCATCTTCTCATCAGTGACATGCAATCTAAACTGTCTCGCAGTCATTCTTGCACACTGTTAATGCTTGCACATGTTTGCTGCATAAAATCCGTGTCTTGAGGTGGATCCGTTTCTTTGCATGATTTGATTGGACTGGAAAGGCAGGACTGAAAATTCTACTTAGTCAATCACCATAGACAATACAAAATAGCACAGTAAAAAAACTACTGACACAGCACTAAAAATCTACTCAACTAAAAGTACACATTTTTTATGAACTGATTTATTTATTTTTTAATTTCTTTTAGCTTAACCTTGGCCTCTGCACACTATACAGCAGAACATTATAAATGATAAATAGATCTCGTACTGCACCAGAAACACAAACAACATTTCATGCTTTCGACTTTAATAAATGATCAAACTTGCCATTGAATCATATTTTCTCCTATTTTTTAACTCCTAGCCGCAGAACTTTATTTTTATGGATGTTTTTGTAGTTTCTAGAAATCGATTGGGTTGTTCAATAGCTTCACCACATCATACATCCACACAGTTTAATTTCAGTTTAATTGTACTCCGTGTGAAGAAGCCTTTAAACACCATGTCAGTCAGTGTTTCTGTATTTGTATAGCTGTTTTTATTTATTTAATCAATTAAAAGGTTCACTGAGCCAATACAGTATCTTATACTGCATGTTACGTTTATTCAAAGAAAGTTCTTGTGAAATTTAGACTTTTAGATTAAATGGAGCATGTAGGCAAACAATGTTTCACAATGAAAATAAACAATGATTATAAACACTGCAAACACTGGGATAATGTTAAAAGTACAAAATCAGAACAAGCATCACAGATATGTTATTATACACTACATTTACTGTCATTTGGCATATCAAAACATAGATTTATTCTAAAAAAAATGTTATAATTAATAAAAATAAATTGTGGATTAAACTAATTGCCTTTATTCTAAACTAAACCTTAAAACCTGTTCAACTTATTTAACAAAGGATTATGTAATCCACCTGTCCGACTTCACCCAAACTGCTCTGAGCTGGGATCGAGCCGGCGATTCTTTGTATGGCAGTCAGTTGCTTTAACAAGGAGGCTAAAGACCATGGCTTGTAGCGTCTGTAGCTAGAGCACCTTTTGAGGTCAGACGAGTGAGGTTTGCCTGCATAACACTTCCCTAGCTGGCCTCTGTTACACTCACCCCCCTAAACCTCACTCCCATCCCAGACGAGCCCCACACACATGTAACCCACTGGTCCTACTGCTCCCAACCCATTCTAAGCTGGGATCGAATCGGCGATTCTTTGCATGGGAGTCGGTTGCTCTAGCAAGGAGGCTAAAGACCATGGCCTTCAGCGTCTGTCACTAGAGCACCTTTTGAGCTCAGAAGAGTGAGGTTTAGCCACATAGCACTTCACTAGCTTGCCTCTGTTACACTCACTCCCCTAAACCTCACTCCCATCCCGGAAGAGCCCCCACACACATGTAACCCACTGGTCCTACTGCACCCAACCTGCTCTAAGCTGGGATTGAACCAGCGATTCTTTGCATGTGAGTCGGTTGCTCTAACAAGGAGTCTAAAGACCATGGCTTCTAGCATCTGTCGCAAGAGCACCTTTTGAGGTCAGAGGAGTGAGGTTTACATGCATAGCACTTCCCTAGCTGGCCTCTGTTACATATAATTTGTCAAATAACTAGGAATTTTTTTTAAGCTTTTTCTGTAGACTCTTATAGAAATTATTTTAATATTTTGAAATAATACATTTATTAAAATGAATCAATTTTTCATAAGGCTTTCATTATGCTTAATCATATGTAACTTTTAAATAATACATCAGGAGTGATTCATTTCATTCTTATGTTTTTTTCATCTGTAATTTTAGGCACATCCTTTCTGGTACAAGTGTGTGTACATCCTGTTGTGGGTGAAAATAAACCTGTATAAGTACATCAGCTGCTGGCTAATCACGGTGAGTAAACAGCACAACCACAATCCCCCATTAAGAGCTCGCTAGCTGTAATTGAGAGTCATTACATTTCAAGCTGTGAGCCCTGTCAGTGTGTCTATTATCTTCTTAAAGAGGTGTGAGCTGTGAAACAAGTCAATTACTAACTAGACGTGGCTTTGTTTTCTAGTTAAGAGTGTGAAACTGACCCTCCAAAAGCTTATAAAGGGCAAATAAATCTTCTTAATTTTAAACTATTCGTTTTTTACACAACTGGATGATGAAAATTTCACTTTGATCATTTACAGGGTGTTCACTTGAAGTTTTAAAAATTGATCAATCAATTAAGAGAAATGATAGGTCCTTAAAGACCTAAATGCTATTTAACTAGGTGTTACATTTTGTATTGATTTTGTTTGTACAGTATATATCTGCCAATATTGAAATGCTGTATTTTATGAAATGGATTAATTCCTGCTAGATAAATTGATGATAAATTCCTCATGCTGCTTTGTTTACTGCAGTAACCAAGCCAACCCTATTCTTCCTGCTGTTCTATAGGTGCCTCCTGCTGGATTACCTTTTTTATTAATTACATGAACCATGTTTTAGGCCCAATCCCAATTCTACCTCTTAGCCCTTCCCCTTACCCCTACCTCTCGTTTTGCACATTCCCATGAAGGGATGGGGTGTCCCAATTCTCTTTAGCTTAGCGTAGGGCTAAGGTAAAGGGCTAGATACCCCTTTGAACAGAGAATTTTCAGGACCACATTCGAAACCAAGGAGTAAGAAAATTTCCCAGAATGCACCATCTACAACGGCAGCATAGCTGCACCTGGAAGTCAGGAGATGCACAAATTAGTTTTTTTTTGTCATTATTACGAATTTTTACAACAAACAAGCACGTTTTAATAAATTCATAACCACGTTCGTGTTTTACCGTCATGCTTTAAAAAAAAACGCTAAAATAAAAACTGCTAAATTTAGCAATCTATAATTCTTTATAATAACTCCTGTATAGCAGTTCCACAACATTCTGTCTCTCGATGACACTCTAATAACCTGTCAGAAAGGTCTTGTGGCTGGGAATGAGCTTTTTACAGTGTCTGCTATAATGTTAATGTTGTGTTTACATTGATGAATATGGCCACTGTGTAAATGCGCAGTAAAGTAACGATCTCATTGCCACATTAGATCATTATGATGACATGATAGATGCCTTTGGTGATTTCTTGAAGATAAATACCAAAAAATGACACACCTGAAATAACTACAGCTGTCGCGATCGTCTGATCTCATATGAAGCAATAGATCGCGATGACATATGATGACGTGTACAGGTGCTGTAGTGCTGTCCCATTTATTAGGGGTACATTTTGAAACCCTTCCCCTTCATACTCAGTTTTAAGGGCCAAGGGAAAGGGGTACAAAAATAGAACTGGGATTGGGCCTTAATTTGGGATTAGTGTTTTACAATCAGTATTTAGTAAATATTCTGTAAATTAAATGTTAATTTAAATTAAATGTTAGTTGCCAGTGTTACTTTTTTGAAACCTAAAGTGGTTATGAGGTCTTAAAATGCGTAAGTTTTAAAAAGTATTGAATTTCACTTTCTTGATTCCTGTATGTGCCCTGATTTACAATGGCACTAATACAGTTGTTAAATTGTTATTGATTTCCTTATGTATATTTTAATTTTTGTGTCAAGGAAGTGAACGGTTAAATTACAGGTTTGTGTACAAAAAAGTGGTTCTGTTGACATTCTGTTCATTTCAAAATACATGTTTGTAACGGTTACAAAAGCCTGAATTATATACATTACAGAGAAAAGGGAAGGAGAGAAAATAATTACCAAAAAAAGGAGAAAACATTAATAATAATTAATCTATTCATTAATTATCCTTCGGCTTAGTCTCTTTAATAATCAGGGGATATCACAGCCAATGAACCGCCAACTTATCCAGGACAAGTTTTGCACAGCTACTAAATATAACATCACAAGTAAACACACACACAAAGAGCACGTTCAGCATAACACACAGCATTGTTTTGGATGTTCACTAAATTCTCTTGCAAAATATACTTCATAAAAGCTGAATTTACTCTTCTTATTTTATGCATATATATATAGTAGTTCTTGTAATAAACTATGCATCTGTGCACTTTATTTTTTTGTAAAAATAAAATTTGCCCTTATAATCTTTAATCAACATTTTTTTTTTTGTCAAATAAGTTTAATTTGGTCATTGAATAGGCTTACAATAATCTCTAGTTCCAGGATTAATTTTCTGATATGCACATAAATGTGCAAACAAAAGAATAGAACCACCCCCACCCCAACCTGTAAGTATACAGTTGAAGTCAGAATTATTAGCCCCCTTTGAATTTTTTAAATTTTTTATTGTTTAACAGAGCAAGGACATTTTCACAGTATGTCTGATAATATTTTTTCCTCTGGAGAAAGTTTTATTTGTTTTAGATCGGCTAGAATAAAAGCAGTTTTTAATTTTTTAAAAGCCATTTTAAGGTCAAAATTATTAGATTAGATATAATTATTATTGAATTATTAGGCCGCCTGTTAGAAGATTTCTTAAAAACATTTCTAATCATAATAGTTTTAATAACTCATTTCTAATAGCTGATTTATTTTATCTTTGCCATGTTGACAGTAAATAATATTTGACTAGATGTTTTTCAAGACAATTCTACACAGCATAAAGTGACAATTAAAGGCTTAACTAGGTTAATTGGGTTAACTAGGCAGGATAGAGTAATTAGGCAAGTTATTGTATAACGATGGTTTGTTCTGTAGGCAATCGAAACATATATAGCTTAAAGGGGCTAATAATTTTGACCTTAAAATGGTTTTAAAAATTTAAAAGCTGCTTTTACTCTAGCCAAAATAAAACAAATAAGACTTTCTCCAGAAGAAAAAATATTATCAGATATACTGTGAAAATTTCCTTGCTCTGTTAATCATAATTTGGGAAATATTTAAAAAAGAACAAAAATCAAAGGGGGGACTGTAAAACTGTACATCTATTACTGTCTCCGAAAAAGAAGTTTAGAGTTTCAGGAAGTTGCCTGTATTCTCTGACTGAAGGCAGATTTCTCTCTTGTATACACTCAGGAAGGCGTGTGTGTTCTGGCTGGGCTGGGCTATAATGGGATAAATGAAAAAGGGGAGCATCAGTGGGATGCCTGCGCAAATGTGAGGGTCTGGCTGTTCGAGACCACGCCGCTCTTCACGGGCACCATCAATTCCTTCAACATCAACACCAACGCTTGGGTGGCCAGGTATGCGTACACTTCATTAACACTTATTTAATTAAGACATTTTAGCAGATGCCAAACGTGAACAACACATGATATTAATAAACACTCGCAGTGTGCTGTAATGCTATTAAATATCATGATCGTGATGTTTATCCATGCCTAATATCAGATGGTCAGACAGTGATTCATCTTATAAATCATTTAATTGTTAGTGTGTGGGATGCACTAAGTCAGAATGAACTTTGAGAACCACTTTAATGTATGATGTCACTAAATAGTGGTCATGAATGACTATTGAGAGAGTTTTTGTCAATTCAAACGAGTCGAGGCTTGAACCCAGAAACAAGTTGGAATTGAAAATAGACAGTAATGAACATTTCCAGTAATGAAAATGCTGATATATGTTATTAAGTGTATTCCTTGGTTCATTTTCTCTCCATTTCTCCTTTCTCTCTTTTTCTTTGATGCAGGCACGTGTTTAAGAGGTTGAGGTTTTTGGGGAACAAGTTGGTGTCTCAGATGTTCACATTGTTATTCCTGGCGATCTGGCACGGCTTGCACTCAGGGTACCTCATCTGCTTCTCCTTGGAGTTCCTCATTGTCAATGTGGAGAAGCAGGTAACCATGGCAACAGTGCCATACTAGACATATGAGGCGTGAAGTTGTTTCAAATCAAGATGACTAAAGTCTTTGAGTCACTTACTTTCATGCCAGCCGAAGGCGGATCTGAAAGTTTACCGCTTTGAAGATGTATGGCGTTTCTGAGTTTAGCCACTCACTGAGAATTTATTTGAAATGATAGTATTGCTCTTTGATCAGCGATGAAGCGCAACTAACTGCATTATAGAGTCCAGAAAGATCAATTGTAATGCTGCCAATTAGTAAATATACAGCTTTTGGAGAAAAAATGAAGAGGCCACTTGAAAATTCTCGGTTTTGTTGGATTTACTGGATTTATTATTTATGGGTTTGACTTAAGTGCTGGTTTGTTTTTATTCTATAAAAGCCTGAAAACATTTCTTATACATTTTATAATAATAAAAAATAACGTAGAGCACTTTTTGTTCAAAATTAGTCAGAATAAAAGATGTTTTCATTTGGATGACTGAAAATGAGGGTTATTCCACCAAATACTGAAGTTAAAACTGCTATTCTGTTATCTAAAATCATTATAAATGTGGATATGCCATCTTTTGTTATTTTGAATATTATACTCTTCATGACAGCATTTTTATTGCTTATAGCTATTAATTGTAAATCAAGAGTAACTGAGAATTTTCACTTGTTCTCAATTTTTCCCCAGGGCTGTATTTTTCCTATTCAATTCATCTTTATTTCTATAGAGCTTTTACAATGTAGATTAAGGCTGCACGATATTGGAAAATATACATTGCGATATGAATACAATATCACTTGATGACTTGAATAACTATTTAGAAAGAATTTATAATTTTTGATTGATTGGAATGATTCTGTAGGGGAGTGCATAAAATATAATAAACAATATGCAAGCGTGGAGAAATTCATTAAAGAAAAATGTACAAATTAAATAAACAGCATTTTATTGTTTTCCAAGGAGTCCAGCTGTATTCAGGTATACAGTAATTGAATAATTAATTGTAAAATTATACTGAATAGTCTTTGTTTATTATACGATTTAATGAAGCTAGTCATTATTAATTTGTCAAAGTTACAAATGGTGATTTCTTATGCCTGAATGCTTTTAAAATCTTCATTCTGTCATAGACCTCAAAAACACATGCAAGTGAGAAATTTGAATACAGACTAAACATTGCATATCCTGCGATGTGACAATTGTGAATGATCACATTGCGATATCGATGCTGAAACAATATATTGTACAGCCCTAATGTAGATTGTCAAAGCAGCTTCACGTAGATGAAGTTCTATTAAACTGAAACCGCTTTAGTCCAGTTTTCACAGATGAAATTCATATACATGTATATTCATATGCATGTTTAACAACTTACACATTATACACAAACACACCAACACACATCGTGTTTGTACTATTATTAAATGCGTTTGAAAGTCTTCTCTAATCAAAAATGCAGTAAAAACCGTAGGATTGTGAAATATATTACTGAATTTTATAGTTTTTGTGGAAACCATGATCCATTTTCATCAGAATTCTTTTGATTGATGAAATTCAAAACAACAGTCGATTTTAAAATACAAATAGGCATGGGACAATAACCGTTTTCAACTGTATACGCAAGACCTTTTTTAATGTTTTTTTCTTTTTTAGTTTTTTAGGACAACAGTATTTCCAGCTGAAAAGATATCCAAAGATGCCATTTTAAATTGGAAATAAATCTGTGTTTTTGATACTAATGAAGACAGCAGAAGTCAAAATGTTTAAAATCTTTCTAAAAATAAAATATATTGGCTGCATCCGAAATCGCCTACTACTCAGTAGGTTTTGCGTTTGAATTTACTACTCGACTGCTAGAAAAGTGCGCTCTATACAGTATTAATGCGAGTAGTATAAATGGAGCTTGGACGAACTACGCATGCCATTTTGTCATCATCACAAAACATACCCGCTTCACTCACATTCATGAATTCTCTTGCGGTGTATTATGGGAAAGTGTAGCATCCATCCGATGCACACTTCATAATCTCGCCGGAAGTAGTGGGTCATCTGGGAACTTCTCGCACACTGATCTTTAAATTCTATGAATTCTGACCTATTACTCTGCTCGCATACTGTTTTTAGGGTACTATATAGTATGGAAGTTAGCGATATTGGATGCAGCCAATGTGTTCAAACCAAGATATTTGATGTTTTTTTTTACCAAGATATTTAAAAAAATATATTTTAGAGCAGTAATCACAATACCGCGAAATCGTGATGTTTTTATCCAAGGTTATCACACTGTCAGAATCCTATATAGGCCCATGTCTAAATACAAATAATCAAAAGCATTGTTATCTCTTTACTCAATCCATTCCTAAAAAGTACTAACTTTGTTAAAAATCTTACTCATTCTAAACATTCAGCAGAAGTGTCTATATAAAGAGATTATAATTGAGATGCTTCTAAACTTTATTTTCACATCTGTTTTTGTCATCATCACAAAACATACCCACTTAACTCACATTCATGAATTCTCTTGCGGTGCATTATGGGAAAGTGTAGCGTCTATCCGATGCATACTTCATAATCTCGCCGGAAGTAGTGGGCCATCTGGGAACTTTTCGCATACTGATCTTTGAATTCTATGAATTCTGACCTATTACTCTGCTCGCATACTGTTTTAAGCGTACTATATAGTATGGAAGTAAGCGATATCGGATGCAGCCAATGTGTTCAAACCAAGATATTTGATGTTTTTTTTACCAAGATATTTAAAATAATATATTTTAGAGCAGTAATCACAATACCGCGAAACCGTGATGTCTAAATACAAATAATCAAAAGCATTGTTGTCTTTTTAATCAATCCATTCCTAAAAAGTACTAACTTTGTTAAAAATCTTACTCATTCTAAACATTCAGCAGAAGTGTCTATATGAAGAGATTATAATTGAGATGCTTCTAAACTTTATTTTCACATCTGGAAACAGATGGTGAGATTCAGCAGGAAACAGTATGGCATTTAAGAGTGTCTGTTCCAGTTGTTGTGGCTGTTTTGAGTAGTTTTCTTGTTCAGCAAACTACTACAAGTTGGAGACAGCTGTGAGGGAGCATCTCACCCCTGCAGGCCTACTTGAAAATGACAAATATTGCTCACTTCAGAAAATGTGAGACATCAGCAGACATTAAATGAAAGTCAATTGAAGATGTACAAATGACATTTCCCGCCTGAGCCGAACACATTTTTTGATGAATGCTGATGATGCCGCTCGATCATTAACCTTCTCAGGAGAAAAGGAAAACAAGTTGAAATGTAATATTATTCAGTGAACTATTGCTCTAGGCAAGACGTTTGCTCTTGGTTCGTGTCCACCGCTACAGATGACTGATGGCTTTTTTGCTTTATTTCTTATTGAGAAAACAAACAAAATGTTAACACAATTGAATCATTTAGTTTAATGTTAAATATTATATAATATATAAACATGCTAATGTTCAGTGCTTATGTTGGTTATTAAAGTGCCTCTGTTATGCTTATTTCGGATTTTAACTGTCATGTAGTGTGGCGGTTTATGATTGTGAAAGGTAATGTTTGGTATGGCTCTTTTTTTGGTTGGTTTGGTCAGTACTCAGTACCTGGTACTTTTTTCAGTATCACCTCAGCTAATGTTCCAAATGAGCCAACATACTGAAATGCAACATATTAACACTGCAGATGCTGATTGGCCAGAGAGTGTCATCACTCCTTGCACTATTGGATTTGTTACATGAGACACCGCATCACAGGACCGTAAAAATAGCTATGTTTCCATCTACTTATTTTGGATATGCGCATAAAAAAAAACTGTTGATAGAAATGGCAGAATGCGCATAAGTTTAAAACTGCACATGAAATTGTATGCGTATAACTGAGTAGGATAAATGTTTTATTCGATAAGATGCACATTAACTATGATGGAAACACTTTTACTGAACAAATTCCAGTTTGTGCATTAAAAAAGGTCTTGTGATTTTGTTATAAGAGATCATGTGATGATAAAAATGTGTGTGAATGGACAAACCAGCAGGCTGAGCACATTGTAAAACATCTGAAATGTTGTTTTGGTCATTCTAAAGTGCCTCAACCGTTTTAGTATTAGTGTTATTATCTATATTATTAATAACCTACAGAAGTTTTAAGAGCATCTGTGCTCCACATCTCACGCCTTCAAATGCCACCACGCGTTCATTGCGTGTCGACGTTTGTCTTCTGAGGCGCAAGTCATTTATTAAATAAGGAAAAGATTCGCGCAGCTTCTCCTGCAGCAAATTCCGTTTTTGCTGATATTTGACGCTGCTTTATCACATGTCTTTCATGCGATATTGCGGTTTTGCGCGTTAATTTAATTAAATCCAAATTAATCTTCGAATGGAAACGTAGCTAATGACTTAAAATGAGCATTTTTCCTCATGATTACAGATGTCTGTATTTCCTGACCTCAATGAGGCGACCTATGTAAATCCCAGTAGTGTTTGCGTAAATCCAAAGTTTTCGTTTTTGTTGAGGTGGTGGGACTCTCATTAAGGATCATTGTTGTCATCAAACCAGACAACCATTTTGTTTTTGCTAAAAAAAAAAGTTGTATTTTTTATAATGATATTCAAGTAATTGATTTGTAATGGCCTGAATGAGGTTTCTGTATTTCACCAAGATGCCATTTTGTGAGAGCAAATCCACTTTGTATGCTTTTCCAAAGCATGAGATTTCCAAAAAACGGTCAGTAACAATTCCAGTTGTATTTTTCACATGAGCATGGTACTTGGAACAGAATTGTATGCATGGTTTAACAGCCACGCTGAGCTGTGCTGTACTGGTAGAGCGTGTGAGTGTGTGTGTGTGAAATCACCATGATGACAAATATGAAGAAAATCAGATTTTTCAGAAGAAAAAACTTTTTATTTTATTTTATATATAAACTAATTTTGAGAGGATCACATGCTTATGATTGACCAAGGAGGGTCCCGCATTAGCAATCCCGTGATATACCAATCAGATGAATTTGAGCGCATATAAATAGCTGGATTTTCTTACCCTAGTCATCTTAGTCTTTAAGAATCCACCTATCCACCCCTACTCCTTCCCCTCTTTCTTACCTAAATACAGGGAAGCTCTCGAGACCCACCTGATCTCAGACTCCCCTCTCTCCCAATGAAATGGGAGGGAGCCCCAAACTCAAGGATCTTCCGCGCTCAGGGCAGCATACCAAACTCGATTTTGCTCATCAATCATCAGCTAAGTGTGAACTCTTGAAGCGGTATTTACTTTGTTGAACAACAACAACAAAAAAAAAAATGAATGAATTAATAAATAGTGCATTATTTTGCCTGGCTGCCACTTTCTCCACAGCAGGCTAAATAGAATTGCACTATTTATTCATTCATTATTTTTGTTGTTGTTCAACAAAGTAAATATCCGAATAAAGGCGCCCCGAGAACAGAAATATCTGATTTCATCCATATTTCTGTTGACATTGCACTTGCGTTCACAGTGTATCTTTGCTGACTGGCCCAGGTCAGCTCATAATCGAATGGTAAACCAGACAACCATTTGGTTTAATAGAGGAAAAGCAGCTATCTTTACTGTTCTTCTCATTGTATTTACAAATTTCCTAAAAAGTTTCTGGTGCTAAAATGCACATATGGTAATGGAGGTTTCGTTTCCGGCACACCATGTAGGTAGTCAACCAATCACAAAAGACTTGGCCTTCTGACCAATCACAGCAGAGTACACTTTCAAAAAGGAGGGACTAGAAAAAGATTTTAAACAAGCTGTTTTAGAGGAAGGAGGTTATGCAGCAATGTAAATTATGAGACAATTACTGTGTTCTTAACCTTGGACGAAGGAAAGCCTTTTGTAGGAGTCCTCTAAAACACATTTAGAAGCCTTTAAAATGCATAAGGGGGCACTTTAATGCTTTAGTTAATAAAATGTAAAAAAGTGTCAAACATTAAGCAACTATTCTGGTTTTTTTCTGCATAAGTGGAGATGTGCCATTACACAACTCTCTTGAAAGGTGCTTGTAGTGATATTCTTGTTTTGTGGACATTTTTGCAGGCTCAGTCACTGGTGCGGGACAGTCCTTTGCTGACATCCATCTCTCAGAGTCCTCTGTATCCTCTTGTATATGTTGTACAGCAGTCTATTCACTGGCTCTTTATGGGATACTCCCTGGTGCCGTTCTGCCTCTTCACTTTCGACAAGTGGCTCAAGGTCTGGATTTATTCCTCTCAGACATGTTGATTATTAATTTCTTCTTGATTCTAAACTCCTCTATTGATCCATATTGATTCGCTAATGCCATATTTAATGCGTTTGTTTTCCAGGTTTACTTCTCCATATATTTCTGTGGTCACATCTTCTTCATCGCTGCCTTACTTGTCCTGCCATACCTCCGCAAGGTGCTCGTGCCTCGAAAAAGAGGCAGTGAGAAAAAGGAGGATTAATTAAAAGGGTAAATTTAGCATATGTCTCATTCAGACTTTCCTGTTTGTGCCACCTGTCTGTTCTCACTGTTTGTCTGAGTGTGTGTGTGTCACATCTGTTCTTTCCTCCTTTTATGACAGCAGTGAAATCTAATGCTGCATTCAGACTGTGTCAGTACCTGTATGAACATAACCTGATCACCAGTCCTGATCACCAGTTAGAAGATTCTTTGGCTCATTTTATGTTGTGTTTACATCTGGATTCATTTAACTTACATTTAGGAGTTAAAAGTAGGTGAAGAGGATTTAAAAAAAATAGTGTATATGTATAAATGATAATTGTATTATAATGTATAATTTTTTTAAGGACTGTCCTCAACTAAAGATGTCCAAGTCCATGTTTTTTATTGGTCGAATGACTGAGAAAACAAACCACATTTGACTTATTTGCAAAATTGCTCTACATTTAAAGGGATATTTCACCTAAAAATGAAAATTACCTCACCATTTACTCTCATTTTTACATTTTTTAGTTTACATTTACATTTTTACTAGTTTTACATTTTTTATGACTTTGTTCTGTCAAACACAAAAGAAGATATTTTGAGGAATGATGGTTGCTGGAACCCATTGAGTTCTACTGTAGGCTAAATAAAGTACTGGGGTCGCTGCAACAAGCATTTTTCTCAATGTCTTTTGTGTTTAACAGATGAAAGAACTCAAAAAGACTTCAATCAATGAAGGGTCATTTCATGATGACTATTTATAGGTGAAATATCCTTTTAATACTGAACCATAAGGATAAATGTTTCAAATATTAATTAAGCACTTACGAACACACTTAAATCAATCTGCAGCGGCACCAGCAAAACGTAGGATTATGAATGGGTTCAAAAAAACAGCCAGCAGATTTTATTAATTGTAAATAAGTAGAAATTATAACATTTGCCTACATCACAATTCATGAGTAGGCCCACAGGAAATCTGTGCGTGCAGAAATCCGCCGAAATCTGCAGATTTTTTAGCTCATCGAGTCTATTTATTTACTTGTGTAAATGTGTGTAAATTTATATTTATTCAGTTCTGAAATAAATTTTAGTAATATTATTGACTAATATGAAAATGTTCGTATGATTTATTTTCAATACAGTTTGTAAGGCAAGGCAAGGCAAGTTTATTTATATAGCACATTTCATACACAGTGGCAATTCAAAGTGCTTTACATAAACAGGAATAAAAGAAACAAGTATAAGAGAAATAAAAAACAAATAATAGAAATGGTAAAAATAGAAATAAAATAAAATAAAATAAAAGCAGATAAAATGTGTTATAAAAGAATTAAAAAGAAGAGAAAAACATAGTAGTTCGATCTGTCGGACGTAGCACAGTGCTCATTCAGTAAAGGCACAGCTAAACAGATGTGTTTTCAGTCTTGATTTGAACGTGCCTAATGTTGGAGCACATCTGATCATTTCTGGAAGCTGATTCCAGCAGCGAGGGGCGTTGTAAAGTAATGTTTTCTGTCTTTTAGTAGAGGTATTATATGAGAGACTTGCTTTGTTTACTAAATAAGTAGATCTAATTGGATTCGCATTGTAAACATTAAATAAAAGTCAAAAAGGTATTATTTTGTTAATTTCATACATTAAGTTTTTAGTTATGATGCTCCCAAAAATCATTCCACATAAACTACAGATTTTTTTTTTTTACAAATTTCTGCACAGAAATAGAAAAAATTGTCCACAGATTCTTTCTGGCCCTACTTATGAGCTTGCTAACAAAAACACTTAAATATGAAAAGTGTACATATGTTAGTAATACTAATAAAAGCAAGTAAATAAGAACTTTTAAAATAAATAAAAATAAATTAATTATCATATGAAATAAACAAAATATGTTTTTAACCAGCAAACAAACAGATTAAGCTGCAGGTGTTAATACAAAGAAAGTAAGTCTATAGACACACGAAAGCATTGCAAGAAGATCTTTATGGTGCAAACTGAATTAATTTACTTAATTGTTATATTTTTTATGCTGAACATCGATTATAAACCAGACAAAAAAACACATATAGAGTAAATTTAATAGCATGTCCTACAATGTTTAGCATCCTTTTACATTTTAGCAGTGTTCACACTTTCGTTTACCCTTTCATCATAATTATTAGCATGTCGATCAGCTAAAAAACCTGGCTTTGAAACTTTCACATTTTTCTATAGGACTTTTTTTTGTTGTTGTTGTTTTCTGGGACTAACCAACTAATACAAATTTAGTTGACTACTAAACTTTGAGCAGACTGTTAGTAGGCAGCTGTAGTATTTAACACAGAGAATGCCCAAGTGTCACATCTGTAGACTTGAATAGTATTTAGCCAATATAATAAACCACTAGGTTTGTGACACGGACAAAAAAGATGAGGCTAATAACTAGAAACCTACTTTTATTGTTGTGTTGAGACGCCATATTGGATTCTGACAATAGTTCAGTAGAGGTTCTAAGTCAGAAGTTTAACTCGAGTCTTTAAAAGTTCCTTTTGTGGACTTAATAATGTGCTATTTGTTCTTTCTTTAATTCCTCTAGCACTAAAAAACCCTTGGAAGTGACAGAGAGATTTGCTATGACTTTTTTTTTCCTGACCCAAGTCACTTGAACCAATGTCACATCTTAATTACGGCTTCGCAACACGTACATAGGATATTCCCTGGAGGACTTATAAGTAGCATAATCATACTTCATTAGATCGTGACTGATGATTCAGAGAGGATCAGTGTGACCATAAGCTATTTAATTCCACTAAGAAGAAAAAAAGCATCATCCCTCTTGTATCTGTGGCCGTTTGTCATTCATTAAGACCTTCATATTTATGTCTATCACAGTTTTTCCAGTTGAGACTTTATCTTGTCATCCAAGTGTATTGTTTTCTGATGATAACAGAGTGTAAGATTCAGGCCCTGTTTACAGTAAGGTGTTTTAATTTTTAAAACACATAATTTTACTATGGTAAAACACTACCCCAAAGTTTTTGACCGCCAAAAATGGAGACTTTTGAAAACTCTACAGAGTCAGCTTTCTTTGGAAAAGCTGGTGCTCCTTGCCAGTGTAGACAGAGCAAAACGGAGGCATGGCTGCAGCAATAAGACCTTCACACATTTTGTTATGCTCCTTTTTGATAGGAAACTCCTTTCCTTTGTCTGATGTTTGATGGTTCTCAAGAAATCTATTGAGTTTGTCGTAACATTTATTCTGACATGACTCCCAATCGACATGTTCAATAGACACAGCTGTCTTGTATTTGTTTGTTACTTGAAGTAACAATTCGTCTCCATTGTCTGTCCACATGGACACTTCTGACTTTCATCGCAGTCATAGTTGTTCAAATAATCTCTATTGTTGACTAGTAACCAAAAGCAGAGTAAAGCTCATACTTATTGTTTAAACTTGAATGTGCAAACGTGTATGATCACCTGATGTGTGAGACCTTTTCAGAAACGCTAGATGAAATACAGTGTGGACGTGACTTTTCATCCTAAAATGCCATTTTAAAACTAAAATGCATTGGTGTAAATGGCCCTCAGATCAGTCACATATCAGAACAGCCTGATATTATGATACATTTTCATCAATCACAAATGGACAACGCTAAGTATTGATGTAAACGGGGTGTGAAACGTTTTGAGCTTGTCAACTTTCGACAGCATCCAGAGGTGGTCCAGATTCGACTGGGTTGCTCTTGTTTTGTGGGTGCACATTTGGTCAAGCCATTAAAGACCACTTGCTATCCACCTGCAAGAGATCATTTTTTAACAGAGTGGGGTGCACTGTAGAAGTGTGCTGGAGGGACACATTTAAACTTTGTGGGTGGAATTATGGGAGTTTTCTTTGGAGAAAATGACAAATTGGGACTGTGGCGGGAGATGGGCGTGAAATACAGGAGACTCCGGTGAAAAACGGGAGTGTTTGCAGGAATGCCACAGGCCCTTCCTCATACGTGATTGAAAGTGGACAAAAGAGAGTCATTTAAATGCTAGTTGTAAACTGTATTGTGTTTTCTTTGTCTGCTTGTGATCAGATTGACAAAAACGCATCTTATACCAGGTGAAAACATGGCCTTAAGTTTTCACTGATTAACCCAGATACATTACTGTTTCGACTGGTATTAACACACATTCAAATGCACCACTTGTGATTACATTATCACATTGAGATCCTTCCCTCCTATTTGGTCACTTTCACAGTAGTGCTCAGAGAAATATTAGACAGATTGTCAAATTGTCAAGCGAATGAAAAGGATATCGATGGCAGCTACGATTTCATATGTCATATTATTTGTTTCAATGAAATGATGTAAGGATATCTTGTTTTGATGCACGTTCTCATAAAGCATCCCAGAACATTCATGCGTTGGTCAGTAGAGAGAGAGTTGGTTGTATTTTTATGGCTGTTTGAATGCATTTGACCACATGAAGATTCACCATGTGTGGGGAATATAATTAAATGAATTTTTCATTAACTCTGGATGTTTTTTAAGAAGTAGACAAGTTCAAGATGTTTTCCAGTGTTTACACTTCTGTTATTTGGATTGATTAAATCCATCTTAATAGCAGATGTGAACAAGGCTTTGAATTGGAATAAACTGGGGACTTATTTATAAACATGACGTACACACAAAAAGGACGCACTTAGTACGCAAATGTTGTGCTTTATTAAAAAAAACTAGCTTGACGAGAGAATGTGCAGAGCTGTAAGTAAACTGTAGTTCAATATCTTCAATATTGACTTAATTGAACTCAACCACGTTCCTGGAGGACCACTAACACTGCATGTTTTGGATGTCTCCTTTATCTGTCACACCCATTAATGCACTTTTGCACTTTTCTCCCCATAGACTTCCATTCATACGCACGCAAATGCATCAGACCGGAAACGCAAGCTTGTGCGACAAGTTTTCGCAGTTCGCTGCTTTGGAAAGTTCAAGCTTGGTGAACTCTGACCTGCAAAATTGCATCACATGATTGCGTGAGACCAATCAAAGATCGAAACGTGCCCTCTCTGGACAGAAATTTAAAACATGGACCGATCGCTTGCTTTTTTTTCTTGTCTGATTATCTTGTTTAATCTCACCCCTTTTCGCAGCGCCGTACTACAGAATTTTGCACGCACAAACTCTAGTGTGTCCTCAGCATTACAGCTCTTTGAGTCTTTGCTAATGAGCTGATGATCTGAATCAGGAGTGTTTGGTTAAAGAGACATGGAAAATGTGCAGAGTTGTTGGTCCTCCAGGAATGTGGTTGAGAAACACTGCTATAAGCCATAATATATAAATGACAATGGACTTTATGCACAGCTAGTGTTTTTCAGCCAATGACGAACTTCCTGTGAAAGCTTTATGTGACTATTTTCAATTTCATAAGGTTCCTTTTACAGCATCGATGTTGTAATGTAATTCAAATATAATCAGTTAAATAGAATTAAACATCCATTTCGTTGTGTAAAAAGAGATGAAAGATCGTTTAAACACAGGCGCTGTCATTAGCAGCAGGCTAGCGCAGAAACTCCATTTAAAAAAACACTGGGGTAAAATAATTTCCATATTTTAAAGACGTATGGCGCAGAAAAATATAATTTAATGCAGTGCTTCTTGTTTGGTTTGATACCCACTTTATATCGTAACTCAGCCAGGCAGTGATGATTGCTGTTCTTTTTTAAAGAAATCAGATCTTAAACGCTGTGATTTTTGTATGGGATAACAATGAACCGGAAGCACTGGGGCTGGCTGGCTAAAATTAAAAGTCCTGATAAAGTCCTGATTGAAAGTCCAGAGTGTCCTGATAAATCAATGTAGAGAAATTTAAGGCTCTTAAAAGTCTTCTACTATTTTGCAAGTTATTAAATTTTATATTATTTTTGAATATGCAATGTATAGTTGTATGCTAAAGTTTGGCTGAATTAAATCTGCGAATATCAGGAGGCTGTGTATGAAATCAATGTTATCCTGCTTGATTTGACATCCTGCTGCTTTTTTTACAGGGTGTCCGCGGGGTCCTAAAAAGTATTAAAAGTTGATAAATCAATTATTAGAACACTAAGGCACTTAAAAGAAATTTAAAAAGTCTTAATCGCGTTTTTTGCAAGGTCTTAAATTTTGTTCAAGCATTGTCTAAAGTGTTTGACTTCAAAAAAATCATAAATATATTTATTTTCCTCCTAATATTAACAACAGCGTGCTCGATCTATGCATCTGGTTCAGGCTGGGACACGTCCGGCAATTTGCGACAAACGCGGGAAGGTGATGTGACGCTCTCCACATGTAGTGAAACCATAACTCCTGGTTAAAGGAAGATGAGTTTAAACATTGGCTGAAGCCCTTCACTGAAAACAACCTCGCAATTTTCTTTCAAGCTTCGTTTTTTCCGAGCTTATCTGAGTTCTGTTGCATGGTTGTGCTCCATTGATTTATTTAACTACAACTGTTTATTAACAACCTTTATTAAGTTAAAGGTTTGATACTTATTAGAACTTGAAGTGGCGATGAGGTCTTTAAATATTCTGAGAAGGTCTTTATATAGTCTTAAAAAGATATTGAAATTACCTTTAGGATTCCTGCTTATACAATGTTTTACTGCAGTATCCAAGGCAACATTATTATTTCTGCACCTCTATAGGTGCCAACCTGCTGAATTAGCTAGATTTAATAGATTTTTATTCAGTATATGAATAATACTTTAGTTTTGAATTAATTTCTCACATTCATATTTAGTAAATATACTGTTCGTTAAAATCTCGCCAGTGTTTCCAATTGAAACCTAAAGTGGTTAAAGGGTCTTAAAATGTATGTAAAGAGTCTTAAAAGCTCTTTATTTTCCCTCTCTGATTCCTGTATATACGTTGATGCCCCTTTTTTCTGATGTACGTTCACTTTTAGGATGGTTTCTAGCTAGTTTGTGTAAATCAGGCCCCTGATGTTTCTGTAAAGGTGATGTGAAATCATCTTTCTTTTCTTTCTTTCTCTCTTCTCTGTCGCAGGTTTGTATGCTGCTGTCTGTGATGGACTGAAGTGAACTGTGACATTTAAAGAGCGCCTGAAGAGGACAAATTTTAAGGCCTTTAGTAATATATTACTATTTACATACAGCACTGATGTATGTGTACAAATGTTAGTCCGTTTGAAAGTTCTTCTCATTCTTTGGGATTTGTGGTGGACTGTGATGAAAAAGGTTGAAACTGCAGAAATACAAGCATTTCTGAGGTTCGATATTCGTTGGGTAAGGTTTAATGGTGGCTGAAAACAATTATACTGTATCCGCTCGTACCATTGCACTCATTACTCAGTAATGATCTCGTTTCCTGTATAATCAGAGACCCAGCTTTGGCTGTCGCTGAGGTGAAGTGTGCACTTTTCGAGGGGGTGTTGAGCATGTATTTAAAAAATGGAAACAAATGAGATCTTTCTTTTTTTTTCTTCTTCCTTTACTGGGATCTTTGTTTTAAACTCTCATACCTTTAGATCGAAAGAAAACACATTGAAATGTGAAACACACATAAGAGTGAACAGTGACTGATGGTTCAGCATCGCCTGGCATTATAAATGAATGTTGTTCATTTTTATAACTGTTTTCTTTTTCTGTGCTCAGACAAGTTCTGATGGGTATTCTCGTTTTGTTTGTTTTTTAGGAAGGGGTTTTACGGTAACTGCGTTTTTATAGCTTTTTGACACACTTTCATAAAAAGGATCATCATTCTGTCATCTCATCCGCTCACTCCGTTTAACACTGTCTGTCCATCCATCTTGACCTTTTCTTGTTCACTCCATTTTCTCCAGCAAATCCAGTGTATGAGCACAAGCAAAACACACACCACAATACCAGAATCATCAATATGAGGGTAAATCTGTGTGGATATTATCAAGAGCAGAGTATTGTTTCAATTATAGCAAGTATTTCGGTGAGCGGTGAACTAAACAGTGCATACAGATAGCACAAGTTAATACTGCAGTTAATTACACTAAATAAGTGCAAGGTTTTATTTTGCAGTGAAGTATTTTTATACCCAAAACACTTAGCGTATCTCTCATCACATCAGCGTGTTTTATTTTTCTGATCTGCTCTCAGTAATATCTACATACGTTTGCTTCATATCTGTTTTGTATGGCGTGACATATTGAAGATCCTTGGCACAAATAAACATCACTCTTCATTGAGGGCGATATTGAAAACCTGCACCCAAATCCTATCCGTGGGAGCAGCAGAAGCTCACAGTAGCATCTGATTTGTTTTATAATATTTATACACGTGGTCGCAAAGTTTAATGATGTAAAAATTTGTTTTTTTGCGAAACAACTGCCTTACTGCTACCAAATGTACAAAAAATGAATAAAAAAATACAGAGAGAGAGAGAAAAACACAATTACTTTTAAATGAAACGTTTTTGTAATGTTCATTAAAAATGCTGGATTTTAACAATATGTGCTCCAGTGTGTTTGGTCTTATTTGCTTTCTGTGTTTTAGATCTGTCTGACTGCTATAGGAGTCTATATGACGTCATCTTGCAGTCTGGACTCAAGAGCTGAACACAGATTGTGGGCACTTTTAAACGCATTCACAAATGTAGTCTGTGAGTGGGGAAAGTGTGGTTTGACGATGAGTAGTAGTAGAGACCATCCCTCCAGATGCTTCCCTCCCTTCCACATGTATCACAGCCAGGCTTAGGGACCGCTAATCGGGATGAAAAAAATGTCCTACTATTGACAAAGCTCGGCTTATTAATATTAAACGGGTTATGTAAATATCGTTCGTTAACTTCCTATAGCGACGATCTGGTTGTTGCATATTAACCGCTCTCACGTTATTCCCTTCCAATGAGAACGGACATATATGAATATTAATTATCTACGCCTTGGCGTCCAATAGGAGACCGTTGGTCTATGAATATTAATGCGCAATCCTTCGTCGCAGTAGGATTTGTAAACTCTCTTACCGGGGGTGAGTCCTGAAAGCGAGAGAGACGCAGTGTGGGCGGGATAAGAGGGAGGAGATTTCACACCGTGTCTTTTTTCTGTCACGGCATCCACCAAAAACGAGGGCATTGGTGTCTTGGTTTCTTATCTTCGAATTACGGTTTGGCTCCTTTTCGCAGTCCAGCTCATTTCGGGAGGCACCGGAGGCCCCAGCGCTCCACCCGTTGCGTTCAGGCGGGCATCAGGCTGTCATAGGTGTGAGTGTGACGGATGCTTGGAGGAGACTGAGCAGGGTACCATCTCACACACCTCACGGTAACGTGCATTTGATCTAAAAATAATCTTTACAATTGAGTTGTTGCGCTCAAGTAAGGTGTTATACAGCTAAACACGTCTGTGCGTGTGAATGTGGGATGATATAGTAATTCGGGTCGCTTGGTTTTATTTACAGACTTAAAAAAATCGATTCTTGTTTGTCGCATATACGTTTGAGGTATATGAGGTGAGCTTTACACATTTACCAACGGACGTTTTAATATTAAACGCGTTTAAAACGCCACTTAAATCACGTCTCCGCCTGTCATCCAAGTTGTCAGCTTTTAATCTTTATTTAATTGTAGAAATATCGATGTGTGCTTCGTCAGTGGCGTCTGTACGTCTTTCTAGACGAGATGTTATTCGAGGACAAGCCTCATTAATCACGTTTGTTAGTCCGTTAACAAACCTGCCCGTGAAAGCCGCGTCCGCGCGCACATTCGCGAGGATACACCTGCATGCGCGCCACCGAGGATGCGCACACTTCTCAATTTAACGCGCACTCACGTCGCTTAATATCAAGGTTTATTGAGCGCTGGGTGTCACTGGTTAAACATACGCTTTATCTGAGATCTCAGCTAGACCACCTCGGTCACACCAGGCCACGAAAATGCTGTCAAGGGTATTACATGTCATTTTCACATTTCGAGCGTAGTATTTGTCTTTATGTTTACGTCTAACTAATTGCAAGCAACCTGATATGTGTGTCTTTCTGTCTCTGTCTATGTGCTGATCTGTTTCTCCTCTGTCCTCTATCTGAAACTGCTTCATATCAGGGTTAATGCATGTTATTTCCCTCTGTCCTTCCCCTCCTTCCTCCCTCAGATGGCCAGAATGAGTTTCCTCTCCTTTCTCCTCTTTTGCTTGACTTCGGTTGCCCATGGCAACAAAGGTCAGTCTCCTCCATCCTTTTGAATGTTGATATTGCATTGTGTTGATGATTAAGTGCGAATGAGTGTATTAATATTTCTGTTCGCAGCTCTGGCACATGTATCAGCCGCTCGATTCATTTCGCTTTATGTTATGGCTGTTCAGTATGCAGTCTTACCAGTTGTGTAGGCCTTATATTTAGGATCACAAAAGGTAGGCCAAATCTCAAGGTGACATGGGAAGAGACAACACGACAGGCCTGGTTCACACTCAAATTAATGCAGGAGCATCCTTAGCTGAGGCTGCATATAAACTGCCTGCAATGTTAAGGGAAACGTAACTATTGTAAATATTGTAAGAAAAGTGACTCTTCAATTACGTTTGTGTGGAAACGTTCAATTTTTAAAGGAGGCGTACCCCAAACCCTATCGCTCAATGTGGGTAAGCAATTTGTGCGAAAATTTACGAATGAGATCTTGCAAATTTATACGAATTATCCATTAATCAAAAAGTTCAGAATTGCCACGAGATTGCGTTAGCCAATCACAGACATCTTTATTTTAACATAAATTCACTTAGCTGACAGTGATTAGAACGTGCATTTAATAGTAATACAGCAAGTGAACATTTATTAATCAAAATAATCGTGAAAATGGCGACGCAGTGGGTAGCAATGTCGCCTTAAAGCAAGACGGTTGCTGGTTCGAGTCCCAGCTGGCTCAGTTGGCATTTATGTGTGGAGTTTGCATGTTCTCCCCGTGTTAGCGTGGGTTTCCTCCGGGTGCTTCGGTTTCCCCCACAAGTCCAAAGACATGCTCGTGAATTGGGTAAGCTAAATTGTCTGAAGTGAATAAGAGTGTGTGTTTCCCAGTAATGGGTTGCAGCTAGAAGGGCATTCACTGCGTAAAACATGATGGATAAGTTGGCGGTTCATTCCACTGTGGCAACCCCTGATTAATAAAGGGACTAAGCCAAAAAAAAATGAATAAATGCATCGTGAAAATTAAGTTTTAGACATTATTTAGCACAATGCTTTTTAACTGGTTTGGCCAGTGAATATTAAACCATGACCAGTTTTTTCCCTCTTTCCATTTAGTTAAGAAATAAATCCAAATTTACATTTATTTGGATTTAAAACCCAAGATAATTTACTTCACAAAAATGATTGACATGACTGCTGTCCCACTTTACTTAACATGCACATGCAAATATAAAAGAAAATTAATAGAACAAATGAATAATCAGCATAAGGGTTTTAAATAGCAGTCTTAAAATAGTTTTTGTGATACAAAAAGGTAGTAAATTGTTTTAGATTAATTTAGTTTAAAGCATCATTAGTCCATCATTAGGGGCAATTCATTCTGACTTGGTGCTTCACATATAACAAAAATGACACGCTTAACACAATAAGCACCAACACCTAACATCAAGTACACAAACAAAAAAACTGAAAGAAAAAAAGAGCAGAAAAAAGACAAATAAATAACATTAATATTAAGTCATTCAGTTCATTTACCTTTGGGCTTAGACCCTTTGGTAATCCAGGGTCGCCACAGCAGAATGAACCGCCAACTTACCCAGCATATGTTTTATGCAGCGGACGCCCTTCCAGCTGCAACCCAACTCTGGAAAACACTCATTCACACAAATACACTACGGGCAAATTCCACACAGAAATGCCAACTGACCCAACTGAAACCAGCAACCTTCTTGCTGTGAGGTGACACTGTATAACAATTATTTATATTTTTACACTGTTATTTATATAAAATTATTTATATTTTTACACATTTTTACTGTGACGGTTGGGTTTAGGGTAGGGGTAGATGTCAAAAAATCTAATTTATTGGGTATTTTAATAAATAACAAACAATACTCAATACAACTACTGTTTTTACATTACTGTGATGGTTGGGTTTAGGCTTGGAGTAGGGGTAGAATTGAATAAAATACAATCAATAGGAAATTTAATAAATAATATGAATAATTCTCGTTGACTTCCAGCTCCAACCGTATCTGATCTAGAAACAACCCAGTTATGTCTGCGGTCTGAAGGTAATATAAAGTTGAGGAAAAAATAAGGAACGCCATGGATCTGTTTCTTCGCTCTTCTTTATTCATTTTTATTAAGTATTATAGAAGTATCGGATCGGGTTTTAGTATCAGTAGATACTCAAAATCAAATGACTTAGACTCCAGGGCAAAAAACCTGATCGGGACATCCTTAATAACAACAATAATAATTTATATATATAAAAAATAATAATTAATAATAATATATATAATAATCCATTGATCAACGACATTTATTACATAACTGAAATTGCTTTAGGTACAAAAGTAAACTTATAACGATTTGTGGAACATCTTTTTGTCCTTAGACGTCGCCCAAGGGGCATTCATCCACTCGAAATATTTGTTTTAGGGGTGTGTGTTGTCTCCTACTATACATGTGTGCTGTCTCCTCCTATATATACTTATTTTCCATCCTCAACACCTGCTGTTTGTAATAGGATGCAAGGCTCCTAAAATTTTTGAGCACAAATTAGCAATGCTTTGAAAACAATTGCTGTTATTTATAGACAAAATTGGTTACAGATACCACATTTGTTTAAATATATATATATAAAATAAATGTAAAATTACAGAAAAGCGCAGCATGGTAAAAACACAATGCCAACATGAACTGTAGGTGAAACGCATGAAAATTGCTCCTGATTAACAGAATCAACATGATGCCTGCATGCAAATCATTCCCAGCTACTGGAAGCAATGTAATTTATTGGTAATTTTTGGTCATTGCATGACTTACTGATTTACAGCATAGCACTGAAGTAGCATGTTGGTCATTTCTTTTGCTCTTTAGTTATAATGAAGTGATTAGTGCACCATACCTACTGGGATTTCAACCCAACAGCTGAGAAATACAGGTTCAGAAATACAAACTAGAATGTGGAGGGATTTTGTAAAAGTAATAAAGCATAATGGGTGTTTTATATTTTAAAAGAAAGAGATCTGTTTCGAATAAAGTCAGGCATTCAGACTTACTGATGGGCCTGGAAAGATCAATCCACCAGTAAGGAACAGTGAAACAGAAGGTTCTGGAAAGTGATTTTGATCCTCTTTCTGAAGGTACCATGAGGCGACGCTCATTTACCGACATTGATTTCTTGAACACACTGGCCATCAGAATGGCCATCAGAAGTGTTCAGATTAATCAGAATACACTGACCGTTGCAGGAGATTTTGTACAATGCTGACCGAGCTCCACACGCGCGCAAAACCTCTCATTATAGCATACAGTGCAGAAATAAACCAGACATTCATTGATTATAACAGAACTGTGTGAGATTGTGATAAACTGAAGTCAATGACAGATTTTTGTTGATTATAAAAGAAGCCCATTTTCTAAAAAATGTACAGTTGAAGGCAAAATTATAAGCTGTCCTCTGAAATTCTGAGTTTTTTTTAATGGAGAGAATGTCTTTTTTTCAGCAGATTTTTAAACATGATTATTTCTAATGACAGTGTATAATATTTGACTTGTTACCAGAATTCAGTGCAATTTAAAGGCTTAAACTTTTAAATGTACACCTTAATTTCAACTTTAGACTTTTATTTCATTATGTTGATGTACTTCTAACTGAAAAATTGAGTAGGGAACCTGGATTTATTTTTGCACGTTATTCTTTTGTCACAAACTAAGAGGGGCATGGTTAAGGATATTGTGGCTGAAGCTGGCACAATAACATCAATATAAGGACAGACACTCCAAACACACAATTCATTCATTCCTTCATTTTTTTTTTCAGCTTAGTCCCTTTATTAATCTGGGGTCGCCACAGCAAAATGAACCGCCATAAATTGCAGCATATGTTTTACGCAGCAGATGCCCTTTCAGCTTCAACCCATCACTGGGAGACATCCATACACACTCATTCACACACATACACTACGGACAATTTAGCTTTCCCAAACACAGAATCAAATGGACAAAATTTAATAGAAGATTAACAAAACAAAACATTTTATAAAGTAGATGTACTTGCATAGATTAATTGCTCAGCTAAAGAATGAGAATGTGTGCTAGCAAAATAAACATAGTTAGTATTGTAACATAATTAGGTAAGTCGTTGGTAGGCCCACACGAAATCTGCGTGTGCAGATTTCTACAGATTTTTAGCCCACTGAGTCTATTTATTTACTTGTGTGCAAATTTATATTTCTTCAGTTTTTTAAATTATTGCTAATACTATTGACTAATATGAAAATATTAATTTGATTTATTTACAATACGATTTCAGGGTTCAACGCTAAGGATTTTTTTCTACTGGCCCAAAATTTTTACTCGCACCTCCAAAAAAAAAATGAATAGCTATTTTAGCCACATGTTTTAAATAATGTGTCAAAAATAACATGTGAATCTAGAATTGAAATAGTTAAATTTAAATAAAATTTTTATGTATAATGAGTATGAATTCAAAGTGTTATGCAAACAAAAAGAGCAGTATGGAAAATGTGCTGGTGTTTTATTGCAATTCTAAATTGTTTAACAAAAGGTGGCTGACTTGTCAAACTGACGGCAAACTGTACAAAACATCACTTGATTTTTTTTCATTGTGTTGTACCCACGTAAATGTCTGCTTCCAGAACGTTAGAAACAGACCTTTTCTTTTAGCCTTTTAATTTGATGTTGCCACCATCTTGCCATGTCTTCGCTGTACTGGTTGTTACCAGGTAACGGAAAAAAATAACGTGCTCACAACATCCAATCAAATAAGAAGAATCGAAAAGCTATATGGTAGTTACGACAGAACAGGTTGCATTGAAAGGCTTAAAAGCACAAACTTCCTCAAGTCTGTATTTGCATGCTATTGACAAATAGTTGCAGGCAAACTAAACTTGACTAGGTGACTAGGCAGCACTGACCTGATCGGGCCAGTAACGATCCTGTCTACTGTCCCAAGCGTCTCTCACACTGACCCTGGGCCATCGGGCAGTCCTTATTGTTGAGCCCTGAGGTTTGTAAAGTAATATTATCTGCATTTTAGTAGATCTATCATATGAGAGACTTTTTATGAGAGATTTTATATGAGAAACGTTTAATAGGATTTGCTTTGTAAACATTGAATAAAAGTTAAAAAGGTATTATATATTATTTCATATATCAAGTTTGTTATGATACTCTCAAAATCATTTCACATAAATCTGCAGATATGTTACAACATTCTGCGCAGAAATAGCAAAAAAAGTCAGCAGATTCTGTCTGGCCCTGGTCAATGGACAACATTGGTTTGTCCTGTAGCCAATCGTAGGCGGCAGAAGGGGGTCGCACACTGGATGCGGCGTTCAGCGCAACTACAACTCAGGACACAGTTCATATTTCTGCCGCACCACAGAGCGCCATCTGAATATTTTTATTTGGACTCTTTTCACAAGACTGCTATGACGCATTTAACAGTCATCATGATCTGAAATCCTTGAAAGTTTTTAATATTTAGATTTTTTAAAAAAGATATGAAAATTTTTATGCATTTATGACTGTATTATATCATCTTAGTGTCAAAATACAAAAATTACCGCTTAAGCGAGCTGTTTCTAATGCAGCGTCTATGAGGCAGAGAGTAAACTTGATGTTATTCTCTCCTCTGGCTGCCGTCATCAGTCTCACACTATTTTTTTCCTTTTTCTGAAAGTCTTGATAACACAATTTTTAATATGTTGTCAGTCATTCTCCATTCATTTACAATTCAAATTGCGCGTCAGATTCATGACAACTCGAAAAACTTTCTCCAAGACTGTATGTTCCTGTTAATATAAATAGTCAGTGGAGAAATTCATTTAATTTTGCATGAAATGGCTTCATTTTGATGTGCAACAAGGAGTTCATTGCTGTTTCTAAATCATGTTGCGCTGTGTCTCAGCAGATCGCATTCGCAACACTGAAGTAGAGAGGGTTATTACCTGCTCTTCACACACAAAGTAGGCCTACCTCTAAATTAAATTAATTTAGAAAAGGCTCAATAATACATTGGACAGATCCTCAACACACTGATTTCTCCCCTTTGTGCTGCTAAGTTTTGAAAGTGTCCGCAGATACCGGAGGGTTGTGCGCTGTGTCTCAGTAATGCATCAAGGGCTTCATTTACATGCGCAGACGTGACGTGCGCCGCTCTGTAAAATTATTCTGTAATATTAAAAGTTTCTGTTCTCTCATCCTTCCGACTGAGTTTATTCTTCCGAGGAGAGTACTTTCAGTGTTGCAAATAGTTTGTAAATCCTGTCCTATTGTGGTAAAAGTAGTTGATTTGAATTATTAAGGTGTGAAACTGACGGGCGCAATGTGGATTGTCATAAACAGAAAATTATTTAGCCTAATATAGACTACTCCGAAGCTAAATATTTCATTTAATTTTTTTTTATATAAAATATTTATTTATTTGTGTTTTGATGAGGGTCAATAGTGGTAGCCTATTACAAAGAAAAATCTTAATATTATAAAAGCATCATGTTTTTAGCTAGATTGTGCCATCTGTCATATACAGTAGGCCTATAGGTCTGTTATTTTTACTAAAGAAGATATATTATTTAAGTTTATCACCAGAACTATAGAAACTGTATTATGCTTTAAAAAATGGCACAGTATCGGGATCGGATCTGTATCGGTCGATATTCAGAATTTTGGTATTTGGGATTCCAAAAAAATGGACTCTCTGATTCACTGCACTCTAAGTTTACCCAATTATGATGACTTCCGCTACTGAGAAACCCGGAAATGTAAAAAGGGCCATTAAATAACATTCAAATGTGCGCATCTGGTGTGCGATACTTCCAACAGTCATGTGCGCACCGTGTCGCAGCACTGAGTGGCGTATCCAGCGTGCGATCCCCTTAATAATATCAAGAATAAAAAAATAAATATATATAAAAAAAACTGTTTTCATTCCAGCCAAACTAAAACAAATAAGACTTCTCCAGAAGAAAAAATGTAATAGGAAATACTGTAAATAATTCCGTATTCTGCTAAACATCACTTATTTGTTAATACTTAACAAATATTTGAAAAATAATAAAAATTTTACTCATAATTTTGCCTTCAACTGCATATGCCACTTAAACTTTGAACACTTTTTTGTTTTTCATGCTTAACGGCAGCCACACCACGAACTAGAAGTGTCGCATCTCACCACATCTCCCATGTTTTACATTTCTACAGTGATATAGCGATGCATGGGACAAAAATATCCCACAGATCGGCTAGAGTAGGTCTGCAACATGATGAAGAAGGTGAAAGAAATATGAGAAAGGATGAAACGACACGCTGGAATATAAGCGTTGGCTCTCAGATGAAATAGCAGATAAATGTAGATTAACCAGTGGAGGAGCAGAGGATGGAGAAGATGCTCTGTAGGATCTCAGTGAGACAGGAATGAGAGGTCGACGCTTGTCCTTGAAGAAAAGGGTGAAAGCTTATCTATTCTCGTCGCTGCTATTTTTAGAGACGTGGGAAACCGGAGATGCTAGATTTCCTTAATTTACGGCTAATGTTCCTCAGTGTGATCATCATATACATGTGTAGCTCTGCCTGCTCAGAACGCTGTGGTCTATGTGTGTGTGTAAGCAGCACGTGTGATAAATGGAGTGAAATGCACAGTGTTGTCTCTCGGTCTGTAATCCGAAGAGTAATCCAGCGCTCTGATGCTCAGATTAATGTTATATGGCTGAGTGAGGGATGAGAGGGAGGAAAGGAGGAGTGAATGGGTGGGTGAGAGAGGGAGCGGAAGTGAAATAAATGGCAAAAAACGACAGATTGATTTGAAATATTAGAGAGTGGTGGTAGAAACATTTCCACCATTGGGACTGGCGCATTGGGTTAGGGGTCAGTGCTGTGTGCTGTCATAAGACCAGGGTTTAAAGCCCTTTTAATAGGCAGGGCTCAATAATAAGGATTAGCAGATATGATTTTTACCATCCTTGCCAATATTTTACTGGCCTGACCTAAAAAAAAGATTTTATTTTTAACTAGGTCTTTCACAATTATTGATTTATCATGGTTATTTGATTTAGATGCAGTTATTTACTACTGTATGCAGTGCAGCTTAAATTTCATTCACATTTTGACTTGCAGTTAAGGAAAATGTGTTATAATGTTTGTAATCAAATATAACTATAAGTACTTGTACAGTTGAGGTCAGAATTATAAGCCCCCCTGTTTATTTTTTTCCCCAATTTCTGTTTTTAACGGAGAGATTTTTTCAACACATTTCTAAACATAATAGTTTTAATAACTCATCTCTAATAACTGATTTATTTGATCTTTGCCATGTTGACAGTACAGAATATTTGACTAGATATTTTTCAAGACGCTTTTATACAGCTTAAAGTTACACAATTAAAGGCTTAACTAGATTAATTACGTTAACTAGGCAGGTTAGAGTAATTAGGCAAGTTATTGTATAATGATGGTTTGTTCTGTAGACAATTGAAAAATATATAGCTTAAAGGGGCTAATAATTTTGACCTTAAAATGGTTTTTAAAAAATTAAAAACTGCTTTTATTCTAGCCGAAATAAAACAAATAAGACTTTCTGCAGAAGAAAAAATATTATCAGACATACTGTGAAAATTTCCTTGCTTTGTTAAACATCATCTGGGAAATATATTTAAAAAGAAAAAAAAAGTTATTTAACCCAATGGTTGAGTTAAGAATATTTGGTGCTTTGCTCAGTTATTTTTAACCTTTATTGGGTTATTTATTTAATAACTCAACCAGTTGGGTTAAATATTTTGTGCTCTGTTGAGTTATTTTTAACCTTCATATGGTTATTTATTTAATAACTCAACCAGTTGGGTTAAAAATTTTGAATTTCAACAATCAACTAAATTAACTGACACATAACAGATATAATAATATGCATACATACTTTTTTTTTTTTTTGCTTTCTAAAGTTTATTTAACCTCTAATGCAATAATATTGTTGTTATTTCTTTTTTTATCAAATTACCTCTTAGGTAAGGCGAGATCTCCACTTAAGTATAATACTTAGAGGGAAACTGTGCTTATTGCATTATAAAGCTTGAAGCATTAGAATCAGTACTCGGTATCGGCCGATCACCATGCTGATCGGAGCATCTCAAACATGTACCTGATCATTTTTACACATTTGACAAAACCTCTTGTATGTTAGCCTGCAAAAAAACACCTGAAAAACAAATCATGTGCAACATAAATTGCGAAATGCATTATTAAAAATATTGAAAATTTGTATGTACAGCATAATGAAAGTAACATTTTCAGAGGCGACGCAGCACTGGCCTGAAAGTCCCCAGGCAATCAGGGTGTTCTTAATGTTGAGGATTTCTCAATCTCAGGGAGTTTGATGATGGTTTGCATGCTTGGCTCTTTCCCTGTGTGTTCACAGAGAGCTCTCTGTCTGCATTTGAGTGATAGGTGCAATATACCTCACGGTGCGCGATCAGGCCAAACATCTCTACACCTAATTACTCTGCAAGGCAGCGAGGCTCAACGTGCCGTGCGTGTATGTGTGTTTGTGTGTGTTGTGTTTGTCCATCACACAGCTTTGGTGGATCCCCATATGGGTATGTTTGTAACTTAATGTGCAAGTGTTATGCATATGTACAGCTGGCTGAACCATTGCACCATCTGCCACTAGCGTATTATGGCACAACTTTTTTTTTTTGTGCTGCAAATTCCTTCGCCTGAGACTGCTTGTGTTTGTTTTGGAACCTTTGCTCGCTCACCTTCATTACGGCGTGTTAAAAATAGTTATGTCAAAGAAATGAAATTGCTATTTGTTCTGAATCACACACTGTTCTTGTTGCTCTCATGCCGTCTCTTGCTTTTGTGATTTTTCTCTCTCAGCCAATAAACACAAGCCATGGATCGAGACGGAGTATCAAGGCATCGTCATGGAAAACGACAACACTGTCCTTCTCAACCCACCTCTGTTCGCCCTGGATAAAGACGCACCGCTGCACTATGCAGGTAAAGATGCTGATGATGTGTGCTACAGTCTGTCGTCAGTATTGTAACGTATGCTGTGCATCACTCTCTGTTATTGCGCATTATGAAGTATCATACAGTATAGAAAATGAGTTATGTAAATGCGTATTAAAAAAAAAAATCCCTTAATTTGCAACAAAAAGTGTTTGCGCTTACTTGAGGTGCCTTTTTTGTGAAAAATGTTTAACGGGTATAATGAGAGATGGAAATGCATTTGTCGAAAAAACTCTGACGAACATTACAGCCACATGACTAATGCTGCCTCCATTATGCTTGCCTTGTTTACTGTTGGTTACTAGGTTACCAATACTACAGTCAGCCACTCCTAACTTAATGGAATGCATATAAATCAAATTGGGATTTGTTTGCAAACTTTTGAATGTTAGGATGTGACACTAGCTTGCACCTAGTTTAGTTTACAGATGGTATTAATCGTAGTAAACACTTACTACGGGTGCAAATGGCATATGAAATGTTTTGAGATTGTCCACCTAGAACTCTAATAGAGGTACATTACTGGTCAAAAGTTTGAGGTCAGTTTTTTTCTTTTTTTTATTATTCTGTTCATCAAGGCGGCATTCATTAAATGTAAAAATATATATATTGTTAAATATTCAAAGTTTTAAATAGCTGTTTTATTATTATATGTAGTTTCAAGTGAAATTATTACTCTAGTCATTATTGTTTTTTTACCTAAACCATTATTATTATTATTATTATTATTATTATTATTATTATTATTATTATTATTATTATTATTATTATTATATAATTAAAATTAGAGTGATTTCTGAAGGATCGTGTGACTCTGAAGACTGGCGTAATGAAGCTAACAATTCATCTTTAATATCATTAGAATAAATGATTAAATTAAATGATAAACTACTTTTGACCAGTTATTTTATTGTGCAATAACATTTCAGAATTTTACAATTTCTACTGTATTTTTTGAAGAAATAAATGCAGCTTTGGTGAGCAGGAGAAGCTTATTTTAAAACATTTACAAATCCTACTGACCCCAAACTTTTAACCGTTAGTGTAGCTGAAAATGCATTTGATTGGATTGGTTCTATAGTGTAAACGCTCACAGAATTGAATGCCAAACCTTATGGGACATGTTGTTGAAGTGCACTAGCCAGTATGTTTTGTTAAGTTGAGGAATAGTAAAAAAATAAATAAAAAGCAAAAGTTTCTTTGAAAGTTCTGTGACACTCCTCATTTTAACACAATCACAATGTAGTTTTATGGCTATTCGAGCAGACGTAAAAGCTTCGGTTTCTGTGACATTTCGTATTGTCTCCTTTTGTGCTCATTAGTCAGTTCAAACTTATATTACAATGTTAGATTGATGAAAAAGCCTATACATTCTCCCACCTCTAGATTTGGTCAAAAATTGGTAGAACTGCTCTTCAGTGGATCATCCTTCAATAGAGACATGCAGTAATATTTACTCCCAGGGCCATTTATATTGAAGTTGATATTTAGCCGCACCATGTTAGTGTTTCGTAACACCTAATTTTTATTAGGTGGGTCGTTAGCCCAACGCCCAATGAAACCAGAGCACTCGGAGAAAACCCACATGAACACAACATGCAAACTCTACACAGAAATGCCAACTGACCCAGCTGAGGCTCGAACCAGCGACCTTCTTGCTGTGAGGTGACAGTGCTACCCACTGTGCCACTCTGCACCATCCACTATTTGACACAATTTAAATCGCAAAATCACTATAGAAATAAAGATGGCTTGACTTGACTTGACTTGACTTGACTTGACCTGACCTGACCTGACCTGACCTGACCTGACCTGACCTGACCTGACCTGACCTGGCTTGGCTTGGCTTGGCTTGGCTTGACCTGTCTTGTCTTGACCTGTCTTGTCTTGTCTTGTCTTGTCTTGTTTTGGCTTGGCTTGGCTTGGCTTGGCTTGGCTTGGCTTGGCCTGGACTGACCTAAGCTGGCCTGGCTTGCCTTGATTTGATTTGATTTGATTTGATTTGATTTGATTTGATTTGATTTGATTTGATTTGATTTGATTTGATTTGATTTGATTTGATTTGATTTGATTTGATTGACTTGACTTGACTCGGCTTGAAATGGCTTGGTTTGACTCGGCTTGGCCTGGCTTAGCTTGATTTGACTTGATTTAACTTGGCTTGACTTGACTTGACTTGACTTGACTTGACTTGACTTGACTTGGCTTGACCAAAGAGACAGATTCATTCAAACACCAGGTATAAACTTGAAAGTACCCCCTTCCTCCTATCTTGAGGACATTTTTCACCTTCATGCAGATTTCCAGGGTTTTATTGAAACGACTGGATTCACACTGAAAATTTACAGAACAAAAATAAATATGACTGCGCCTTTAGTCTATATATACAATCTCTTACACCTCAAGTGTGAAAAGAAAGCAATCATTGTGCATGTGACATTACTGCAGTAGTTTCACCTTTATCTGTTATAGTGTTGTTCTTGTGAATAATTCAATGAAGCTGTGTCACTTCAGTTAAATTTCACAGGCATAATTGGTTTGTTGTCAATAGTGAAGCGATGTATGAAACACAGTTCATGCAAAGTTCACTTTCACACCAAGCAACGTCCTGTTGGTCAGCTCAGTGAATCTGTGTAGCACTCTTGAAATGATAGCAAAATCTGCTAAGGTAAATCTTTTGAGTTCTGCAAGTAAAAATCTATCCTAAAACTTGAATTAAATAAAAATGTGACATTTATTGTGAATATTTAGAACATTTTAATTGTAATATATATGTATATATATATTTTAATGTGATTTCGTCTTTGGTCAGCGAATATAACCTCTTATGCCTGCAGTGTGAAAACCGAGCACAAATTTTGTGTTGAATATTACTAGGGCATTACTAATTGACATGGTTGGTGAAGTGCTTGGTGTCAGGGTTATTTTGAAGCGGAGGGGGCAACTTTAGAGCTTCTAGCAGCTAGCTTAGTACTGCAATGAGTAATTATATGTTATGTTTACACAAATTACACGAATTACACAGGGATTAAAGCTGACAGACGTTCCCCCTCTGCAGGCTAAGCTAACATTCACAGCGCCGTGTCATGTGTGACAGCACTTCCTCAACACTGACAAGTGTTTACTTCCAGAAGAGCACTCAGCGGCCCTTTTCACTTCATTTCACACATTAATGTTGCTTTTTCCATTTGGTTACAAAATGGCTCTTTAAATTAGGAGGCTGTACAAAGGTTGTCGCGCAAAATTGTGCTCAGATATAAAACAATCAATCCTGGAGAAGCTGGGATGTTTTGTAAAAGGTGGCATTAATAATATGTCCTTTATTAATTCTCCTAAAAAAAGATTTCCATTTGCATTTTTCCATTTTCAATTTTTCAATAGCCAGATTCCCCCCTAATGAGCAATGCATGCACACCAACATGCGCTCAAAAGTCTCAAAAACTTTTAAAGATCAGTTTAGTCAAATATCCTGTTCTCCAGATTTCTATGCAAATCAATGTCTCAGTAATATAAGTAAACTACATTTTCAAATAAGATGCTTGCCACTGAGTATGTTTACATGGACACCAATAATTAATCATTTTAATGCGATTAAAATAGGGATGCTCATTTCGGTTAATTTTGACAACTGACAACCATTGCTCGTTAACCGAAAATTAAAGGTTTACTGGTCAGTGTAATATTAAATTATTATTATTATTATTATTATTATTATTATTATTATTATTATTATTATTATTATTATTATTATTATTATTATTATTATTATTATTATTATTTTAAATGATGTGTCTACTTTGTGACACTTTAAATATTGCATTTTAAATTACTGATTTATTTCATGCGAACATATTAACAACAGAACATCTTCAAGCACCAGCAGTGTTTCTAACAGCATAGAAAAAAGAATAAACTAAATAAAAAGAATAAAATAAATAGGCCTGCCCTAGATATTTTTCATTTAAATTACAAATTTAGATTACAAACGAAAACACTGACTGAATCCTTTTTAAGAATCAGCGTTTTTTCCCATTATATGTTTTTTTGTCTTCAGTCAAATAAAGAAAAACAGGCTACCTTAAATGAATCGCTCCATGAAAAATGGGCTTATGCATTTAATTAATGATCCGCTCTAATTCTTATATCACAGGCCTCTGTCAACATTTATAATATAAGTCATTAAAGATGAAAGTCTTGAGGATCTGATTTCACCTTTGAGTTTGTCTGCTTTCATTTTCATTTCATATCATTGCTTGACATTGCAGCCCAGCATTATCAGTGTTAAATGTATTTAACAAATTCTCAGCTGCAGTTTCTAGTTAGCAAACCAACACCACCACACTAACAAACACAACTCTACACATGAAGGATGATGATCTGATTCTAAAGTGCACTCAATCTGGCCTTTGCCAACTGTAACCAAATGAAACAAACACAAATTAAATATAAATATGTACCTACATCTTTTGAACAAATTGTAGGTGTAGTTGCATCCTATAAATGCAAATTTGATATGAGTCCAGTTTTTTATTCCCCAAGGTCAGTCTAAATAAAGCAGTCTGGCAAAAAATAAATAAATAAAATGTTTTTGCCCACTTTTTCTGGGATATTCCCTTCCTATTCACCTTATTCTCCGCGGACGAGTGAGCGCAGCCATTTGAATCATTTTGGCTCGAAACTTCCGGTCTCATTCACTTCCATTCATTTTTAAACGTTAAAAACAGCTCGTTTTGCTGCTTGGTGTTGCAAACTGATATTTTCTTATTGTATTATTCTACTTTGTCTGTATTCTAATGTAAACACTTGTTTGTAGAGTAAGTAGTTTGACCGTTTTTTGACGTTTATTATTCCTAGTCATTTCTCCCATAGGCAACTGAATCGGAAGTTCTAAAACAATCGCAAAAACGCGCACACTTCCGCATTGAAGAATAAGGTCAATATAAAACGAATCAATTTTGCTGCCGCCTCTTCTATAGCTGTGATTCTGTGAAAGGGCACCTGTAAGCAGCTAAAGTTATATCCAAACACTTAGAAGGTTGCATTCCAGGATCACTACATTTTTCAAATGCAGAGAAAAGCATAATTGATGCTATCTGTTTACAAAAAGGGGTGCAAGGAGGGCTAAGTCCATATTAAAATGTAAATGGGCCAACTATAGCACACATTATATACACACTCAGACATTTGATAAAAAAACAAGCCGCATGTTTTCTTTTCATCATGTCTGAGCTGGCAGACATAGCAGAAACCAAAAAAAAGTTCAAATTTAATCTGATGTCACAATAATTTTGGCTCAATCACGACATCCTTTTTATGGTCCCTTGCGCATATTTCAATAGGAGATACATCTGGATTTACATTGTGCCTACAAACCATGCTAACACGTGCACAACAAGACTTGGATCTATCAACATAGGCAAATGTAGTCATTCAAATGTAGACAGACAATCTTTTTTTGCTTTCAGGGGAGATCTGTGGGTTTAGGGTTCACAATGGACCAGGTGGTTCTGGTTCGGCACAGTTTGAGGCAGTGGTGCTGGATCGCTCCACTGGGGAAGGTCTGGTTCGATCCAAAGAGCCTCTGGACTGTGAAAGCCAGAAGGAGCACAGCTTTACCATCCAGGCGTACGATTGCGGTGAAGGTCCTGACGGCACCAACAGCAAGAAATCCCACAAGTAAATCTCTGCATAATTGTCTATGGAGCCCCATATTTTGACTTCTGAATTCCAAAATTAACTCCTTTTTTTCTCCAGGGCCACCGTGCATGTTCGTGTCAATGACGTGAATGAGTTTTCTCCTGTGTTTGTGGAGCGTCGGTACGAAGCGTCGGTGCCCGAGGGTCGTCTGTTTGATCGTATCGTGCGAGTGGAAGCTGTAGATGCCGACTGCTCTCCTCAGTACAGCCAGATCTGCTTTTATGACATCATCACACCCAACGTCCCATTCACCATTGATAATGACGGTGAGAATTGCAACTAATAGCAATCATAATATACACAGTACTCATTTCATATGATGTTTTTCTGATGAAAATAAGTCAATTACAAATAATAATAATAATACATTTTATTTAAAGCACCTTTCAAGAATCTCAAGGTCACTGTACAACATATAGATAAACAATTCAATAATTTTCAATTGCACAACATATACACAATTCAATAATTAAAAAAATAAATCAGCAGTATAAAAATAGAGAAGATGATAAAATACAAGGATATGATAGAGAATGTAGTATGCAGTTATAAAGAGTAAGTTATTTTGAACAGATCAGTTTTGGATTTAAACAGAGGGAGAGAGTCAATATTGCGAATGACAGGAGGATGAGAATTCCAGAGTTTAGGAGCAGAGTGACTGAAAGCTCTGCTCCCCATTGTGCTGAGACAGAGGGAAGAGAGAAGTAAATGGAGGAGGAGGATTTAAAGGAGTGGGAATGAGTGGTGATATGGAGGGGATCAGACAAGTAAGGTGGTGCGAGGTTATGGATGGCCTTGAATGTATGCAGGATGACAGGGCACACAAAAGTACAGATTTTAGAATGTAATGTTTAATACACACATTTTTGGGATGAAATTAGTGTGAAGTAATAATATCATGCGTTTCATTAATTATTTAATTATTTTATAAGACATAAATTCACTTTTGTACACTCAGTATTGATCTATGCTTTAATGTAGTGTGTAAAAGTTTGATGCGTTCAAACTAATGTCAATTTAATCTCCAGGCTGAAGATTAATTTTTAAGATGAATGAAAGGTTTCGCCAGAAGCTTCCATACAGGATTTGATTAAAGCTGTGAGGTTGAGGCATTCACTCTAGCTGCGCAGTAAAAAAGAACTGAATTGAAAAATTAAATTATTAAAATGCGTGAAGAACATTATTTCACTGAAGTATGAAGGTGAAGGCTGTTTGTTCCACTCTGTGGAAGCTACCAACATATTTTAGTAAAAATGATTAAAATGGATGAAAATGTTTATCTTTTACCTTTGTGCCATCCCAGACCTGTGTGACTTTCTTTCTTTTGTTGAACATAAAAGAAAATAATTTGAGAAATGTTTGTCATTTAGACAGCAGAAATAAGCAATCTGTTTGTTTTTTCCGAATCGTCTTCTCTTGTGTTCTGCAGAGTGACTAAATGATTACAAATGTAATTTAACACTATATTATAAGTTGTTTTTGGGGGTGGATTGAATTATTACTTTATTTTAATTTACATAGTTATATGTTTCTATATATAGGTGAAAACTGTTCAACATTATTAAACCGATAGTTCATTCTGAATATTATTTTTATGTTCTATGAGTACGTATTTGGCAATAGCAAAAAAATGCACTGTATTAGAAAGTTAGATCTTTCTTTTATTCCAAAATTATTGGAATTAAGGCTGAATGATATTGGAAAAATATTACATTGCGATTTTTTTTTATTTGGTGATATACATTACATTATGAATACAAATTTCACCATATGACTTAATATCTCTACAGAATTTATATGGTTAGATCCATTGGGATGATTTCTGCGGTGGAAGTTAATTTCCATAAAATCTAATTAACAATCTGTAAAATTTTTGGGGTCGCCCACACATTTTCGTTGTGGTCTTTGCTATTTGCAGTGCATATCTATATTTGCATGTGTTGTGAGTATTTTCATGCATAACAATCTATAAATACAATCAAGAAAAAAAAGATACAATTAAAATAAGATTTATTCAAGTACCGTAACTGAATGATAAAAAAAGTTAAGGTCACAAATGGTGCAATTTCTTATACCTACATTCCTTTAAAATCCTTACACAATCACAGGCATCAAAAACACATGCAAAGGATAACTATAGCACAAATAGGTTAACGGAAAACTTATTTATTCTTATATTTTGAACGATGTTGCCTGGGAAATAGTTGAGAAAACCCAACTTGACTTCAATAATAAGAAAAAACATCGTCATCTGTTTGGTTTCATTGTTTTGAAGAACAGAAAAACAAGATACTTTTGTTTTGAATGATGCATTTAATATTTTGTAATATTATTAAAGTGACGGTAGCATTACTTTGAGAATTGTTTGTTTGAAGACGCATTCAATTAATATTGTTGATTTTTTTAAGTCTTAAAATTGTACGACACTCCTGATACATTCTCCTCAGTAATACTGTTTTATAACGTTACAATCCTCCTTGTGAACATTATCATTATTTGTTTATTTATTTTATTTATTTTTAATTAATTTTCGTCCATGAGTTTTGCATGGTGAAAAATAGATTTGACCTCACATTGTGTCAGTCATATTGACACAATGTGTCTCCAAAACATTTGTCCGTCATTTCGCATCCTAAAAAGCAATTTGAGAGAAGTTTTGACAGGTCAGAGCTACCGTATGAACGAAAAGCTAAATACAGAATGCTGTCACTTGAGCCACAGATAACTTCATGACAAACACAGTGCATAAAATAAAGACAGCACTGATTTCCTGAAATAAACTTTGCATTTGGGGATAATTGTAGCGCAGCTTTTAGATAATGAGCTGAACTCCTCTTTCTCTCTATGCAGTATTGGATTAACACAATATGTAGCCTATTCCTCTTTCTTTTTCTACTTTGGAGAAGAGACGAGAACAAAGTATCACTGCTTGAATTGACTCCAAAATGTTTTGCATTATTTTGTAATGGATTAATTAATATGCATCGGCCTCAGTGTGCAATGTTTGTTTATGTGACGAATTTTTTGTATATGAATACGAAAAAAAATGCATATGAAAATTTCAGACTTCAGTGTGCAAAGACCTTTATAGGGTTATAAACAATTCTCAATATCAAGATTAAGGTGTTTTGTTAATATCAAGCTCTGAACAGCTCAGGTGGGCCTGAAGGATAGTCACCTGTCTCGATCATTCACTGCTGATCAGGACACTCATTGACAGAGCGAGGGAAGGGTGATCAATAGCCAACATTTTGTAACATGACAAATGCTGACGAAGAAGAAGCTACCCAGTGGAAAGAAACTGAAACAAGGGAGAAAGATGTAATGAGGAGCGAGGTCCTTCTTTAAGCCATGACTCTGCAGATTTTTCTGCTGTAGTGTGTGCGTGTGTGTGTGTGGTTTGCTGTGGTGATTTGGGTCAGGCTGAACCAGACACTGCTGGGTGAATATCCTTTTATTTATTGTGCCACTTCAATATGGTTCTTTTACTCTCTCTCTCTCTCTCTCTCCTCCAGTCCACTCCTGCCTTTCACACGTCCTTGTCGTTTTTTTTATTACTTTGTTTGTTTTTTGATCTCATTTATCATTTCGAGCTGCTTTTGCTTCCTTATCATATGCTCAATGTCGTTGAAAGTGTTTAGTCGGTTCTGTTATATCTCCAGTCCAAGTATGTTCTTCACCAAAGGCGTTTGGCTTTTATGAGTTTTTATGTGGTCTGTGCTTATTTTTCCCATCAAATAAACCTCTGTGTATCTCTTACACATTCAGGGAACATAAAGAACACAGAGCCACTGGACTCCAAACGGCAGCGTGTGCACAGTTTCTGGGTCACAGCATTCGACTGTGGGAAGAATCGAGCTCAGGCTGATGCTCAGGTCATAGTCACCGTCAAACCTTCCTGCAAACCAGGCTGGATCGGTAATTACTTTTACTGCAATAATACTTTTACTGTAATAATTACTTTTATTGTAATAATAATATAATAAAAGGTTTTCATGATCAGTATAATTGATATGAGTATATTATTACGATAATGAAAATCATTTATTTTATAATAACTTTTTATAATATGATTTTTTTACATTTGTATTCATATATTTAATAAAATTTAATAAGATAAGTAATTTAAAAATATTATATCTAAGTTCTTTAATATTTGAATTAATTGAAGAAAACTGAAAGAATGACATTTAGTTTCAAGACTTTCTAATACAAGTTTTGTTCTTTGACAGACGCTTATGTTTCCATTTATTTGATTAAAATACAGAAAATAATATATAATATAATTATTTGAAATATTACTAGTAGTACAGTAAAATACTGTATTTGAATACTGAACAATATTGCTAGTAGTATAAATATAGCAATAATGTTAGATTTTGGCAACCAGATTTTTAGACTCTTCATTGGTTGTCTGTGTAACATTTTATACTTTTAGATTTATATGTTTAATGTTGTCCATTTAAATTTGAAAAAAAATATTTAAAAGAAAGAATAATAATAATAATTTAAATTAATTGATAATATTTAGAAAAATGTATAATAATATTTATATATTATTTATGAGTATACAGAATAATTGAATATGTAAATAAATACAATTTAAAATACCTGTTTTGGTCAGTGCATTTTATTAAATGTTACACCAGTTTTCAAAGTTACACGATCCTTCAGTAATTAATAATTATATGAACGTATGATCTCATACAGCCGTCCCCCCACTTTTAAAATGTCCGATACGCCCCTGGTTTTAGCACTTGCTAATTCACAACACTGTCATGGAGGCTTGACAAAATGAAAATATAATAAATACATATACATAACATTATAGTTCTTTACGTAAAATTGCTGAAGGAAAAAGCAAAGTCAGCATGATCAAACAAACTAATAGTAAACTATTTGTGCCAACACTGCTGTTTTTGTTTTTAGCCACCTTTTAAGAACACTACTAAAAATAATTATATTACTTTCAGATTTTAGGCTAACAGGTAAATCATTCCACAATTTGGTTCCCTTAACAGAGAAAACAGATTGACCAAAAGAGGTCTTACAGAGTGGTACAAGACGGTCACCATTAGCAGTTGCTCGTGTGACTCTGTGAGAGGTTTGATGCCTACTGGTTAGATCTGAATACAGCATTGGAGCATGATTGTTTAAACATTTAAAAATCTATTTAAGATAATTAAATCTAATAAAACTATTAAAAACTAAAAAGGTTATGTTGACATAAAACATCACAATGATGCCATCGCATAGGCTTTTAGTCCATAATTATGTGTTTACTGTCACTTTTGATCAATTCAATACATTTTGAATAAAAGTGTTAATAAAATATCATACTGAACTTAAACATGTGAATGTTGTTGTATTTTTTTATTATCATGTTTATTTTTGAATCACAGGATGGACGAAGCGCATTGAGTACACTCCTGGCTCTGGCAGCATCCCTCTGTTCCCGAACCTGCACCTGGAGACCTGTGAGGAAACAGTCTGGAACATCCAGGCCACTGTTGAGCTTCAGACCAGTCACATCGGGAAGGGCTGTGACAGAGACAGCTACTCCGACCGCTCTGTGCGCAGACTCTGTGGTAGGTTTACCAGCAGCTCTTTTCATTTCTGATTGGCCTAAAAGTGTTCATTTTTTCCATAAATTGTCTTTGATGATGGCAGATCCTCATTCATTAGGATTAAAGATGATTAGCGGACTGAAAATTGAGGACTTTGAGTTTATCTGTTGTGCTTTCTGTCGCCCAACTGTTCATCTCCATTAGAGCAGATGGGAAAATGTCCTAAATCATTCCGTTTGCCCCAGATTAACTGCAGGATCCAGATCTGCTCAAATTAGGCTCTGCTCAATAATTCAGACTGATCTTGCTTGACCTGTAATCAAATCATCAGTTTTGTAGACTTTTAAAGATGTCTTGACATCTGAAATCAAAGTTGCCTTGATCTTTTGACAAAATAAGAGCTCTTTTTTTCTATTAAAACATTCTGCAGGTTTCAACTCCTAAAACCTCCTCCTTATTATAAAACAAGCATTCATTTAATGAAACACTCCACCTTTTTTTGAAAAACTCTCCTTTTACAGGTCAAACAGTTGACTTTTCAGCTGAATTCTGTTTCTGGCGGGGTCACTTTTAACTTAGCATAATGAATTGAATCGAATTTGACCATTAGCACCTCATTCAAAAATTTAAAAAAAAGGTTTTAATAATTTTATGATTTAAAGCACGAGTCTTCTGTAGTTTAAAAACAAAAAAAATGGCTCAGCAGTTAATGTGAGGTGTCGTTTGACATCACAGGGATACACATATTTGCATATACTCCACCTCCACAGTTCAGTTTCCGACATTCTGTTTACTCAGTGACTGATACTTTCCTATAGTGGATTGAATAGTCGTGTTGTGTTACATCAAATGCGAATAAAAGTGATTATCATGACAACATTTAATTATTATTTATTATTATTTTCAATGCTTTTATCAGATCATTTGGCAGCAGATAGTTTTAAAAAGGCACAGTTTAATGAAAGATTGCAGAGATAATTTTGTTTACAGGGTTTGTTCACCCAAAAATGAAAATTATGTACCCTATACTGACACTAAGAAATTGTTAAATAAAGTTGATGTTGTTTTATGTGCACAAAAAAAGTATTCTCTTTGATTCATAAGATTTTGATTGAACCACTGAAGTCATTGTGTATGTTTTGAAGATGTTTTTCGGACTTTGAGTGAGTTGGGAACATTGCTGTCCATGGAGAATTAGGGTGCTCTCAGATTTAATCTAAAATATCTTAATTAAATCATATGCATGCGAATACGCCAGACGTTAAACGCAAACTGATGTGAAAAGTTACGCGTTTTACTGCATTTGGTGAACTCCGACTTGGTAATTCATGTCACATGAATGCGTGAGGCCAACAGAAGAAAAAAAACGTGACTACTCGGTACAGAAATTTAGATCATGGTGGAATTGCACCGTTTAGCAGTGTCATATCATCTTATTCTATCCCGCCCCTTTTTACAGCATTGTCCAAATGAAACTCGTATCCTACAAAGCTAGTGTGACTGCAGCTTTCTCATACAATAGTGAGGTGGGTTGACGATGTTTCCTATGCAATGATTTAAGCCAATCAAAAGCGTCCATTTACTGTCAAGCTTTAAAAATCCCGCCCCCTTAAAATCAGACCTTTTCACCAAGAAGATCAAGATGAGAGTTGAAAATTTAGTTTTGCTGCTTCTGTATTTGTTTTAAATTAAGAAAAACTTCAATAACATTATAAGTGAATCTTATGGAACATTTTAAAGAAATTATAAAAATTCATAACATGACCCCTTTAATTTTTGCAGGTGCAGTGAGAGGTGAAGTGGACCTCCTGCCACCACCATCTCCTGCGACCAACTGGACGGCTGCGCTGCCGACTCTTCCCTCCTCCGACTCTTCACTGGTGTTTTCCTTCAACGGCTCCACTCATGTTGCTGTAGTGCCTGATTCAGTGGCTTCAGCAGTGTCTGGTGATCACTTCACCTTGCAGCTGTGGATGAGAAGAGGAGGAGCCAGCACTCAGCCACCGGCCAATCAGGCGAGAGGAACTCGCAAAGAGGAGGAGACTATTGTCTGCAGCACTGTGAAGAATGGTTAGTGAGCTCTACAGTGTGGCAACAACGTATGAAGATTTTAGTATACAGTGCCAATGCCAATAAAGTATGTTTTGTAGACCCCCCAGTAGGGGGTGGGTGGGGCGGGGAGTTTTGCAGCCTGTGCAGTAAGCAGGCACGGATGAAGCGCGAGTGATTTACTTGTGAAGTCAATGCAAAGATGCAATTAGACATCCTGTGGCGTAAATTTGTGCGTTTGACACCAAAATGTCTTGTCTTTGACCCATTTACTGTACATTTAATACCTCACGAAGAAGCATTTCTGAGCATGAAACCAGTACCTGTTCAGTAGTCAGTGTTAAGTCACAATGTTAAGTACTCAAACAGTGTTGTGAAACTAAACTAAACAGTGTCTTGATCTCCTTTCCAGACGACTCGTACTCTCACTACTCTCTATCTGTTCATGGCTGTCGTCTGTCTCTCTTCTACTGGCCGGATGTGTCCGCCGCCAGACCCGTCAAATTCCTGTGGAAACTGGAGCAGGTAAACGAACCATGACAGCACATTTTGGCTGCTTGACTTCTGTCACACACAATCTGCCTGTCAGGATCTGATCGTCTTGTTTTGCATCGCATAAGTACATGTGGATGTTTTCGAGCTGAGCTGAGCTTTGTCCTGTGACTCTGACAGGTGTGTGACAGCGAGTGGCATCATCTGTCTCTGAGTGTCCAGTTCCCCTCCGTCACCCTCTATGTGGATGGTGTAACGTTTGACCCCGCTCTCATCCACGACAACGGAGCCATTCCCAACCCCGCACCACACCAGCGACTGGTCATCGGAGCCTGTTGGGGTAATTTTATGATCAGAACGAAATCAATGAGCGCACATCTAGGAAAATCTTGAAGGCAGGTGCTCGATTAAGCCTAACAAAATAAAGACAGACGTAAATAGGATCCACACACTACCACTTTATCTCTGAAAAGACAATTTACTTAGACAACATTTGACCTACATGGTCTTCATAGGGTCACACAGGAAATACAAGAGAAATGATACAGTCTAATTTAAACCACTACCTGCCCAGGCTACAGATAATTCTATGATAAAGCTAATAAATATTTTAAATATGTTTTTAAAATGTTTTGTTTCTAGCTTTACCTTTTAAAAGCGAGTAAACCTAAATCTGCATTGGAATTCAACAATTTACTTGTAAAAAGAGGCATTTGGCCATTAGAAATCAAGACTGGCTCGTATATGTGACAAGTGTTGAGATGGTGTGGGGATATCAGCAGTAGGTGGAGCAGAAATCTGTAGTCATGTTCTTTTCCGAGACTCTGTGTGTTTCTGCTATTAATAGAGTCATGTATTATTCAGCTAAACAGAAGTGTTCTTACACACCGTGGCACTCATTTAGTACGTGTGTGTGGTGAAAAGATGGCCAAGCTTTCAGTCTCCTGCTGTTCTGCTATCTGGGTCACCCAGTCTGTGCTAATCATCTCTTAAATGATGGTTGACACTAGGCTGGGGATTTAAGTAATAGTTTGCTTAATAATGACAATTCTGCCATTATTTGCCCACACTTGTGTCATTTTAAACTGGAGACTGTAATTTTATTGGCAACTTGTTATTGCCGTGTAGCTTTTGCTACCTAACACCAATTCATAGTGACCAGGTAGTCCATGACAGATGAAAAACAGCAGTATAAAATTATATAAAAGTATAAATGTTTTCTAATACAAATTATTCTATACTGATCATCTTCACCTTCCCCAAAGTGTGTATGAAGCCATCCTGATTTATAAATAGTGCAATGATGCAATATGGCCTGTGTATTAAGGTTCTATGAAATAGTTTTTCTCCCTGATGTATTTCTCTCTCAAACTTTCCTCTTTTTTGGTTCAGTTTTTCTGGATTCTATTTTCCCATTTTAATTTTGTTTCTGGAAGGCTAAAATAAAATTTAGTAGTCAAAAAGCATATATCTTTTCCAACTAATCCGACTTATGGTTTTCCCAAAACTGTCCCAGAAAATTCGGAAAAGTCTCATTGGACCAAACTTTGTGACCTCATAACTTGGCGCCAGACTGTCATACAGACTTAAGTTTGGGCTCATTTAACTCAGACTACCAATATGCCAATCACTGATGACCTTTCAACTTACTAGCCACACCCTTCTTCCATAAAAAACTGCCATTGACTTTACAGCGGACATACTAAAAACATACAAGTTCATACTAACAACATACTAATGCATACTAGAAGCATACTAACAAGCATACTAATCATACTAGCAACATGCTAATTCATACTAGAACCATGCTAATTTATGTAGCCACTCAGAACATCTTAGCAACCACGTAGCAACACCTTAGCAACTGCTTAGCAAACAGTCAGAACACCTTAGCAACACCTTAGCAACTACTCAGAACCCCCTATCAACCGCCTAGCAAGAAACATGCCATTCCATACTAGAAACCTGCCAACATATGTACATGTACTTTTCTATGCCGACTGTTTCAAACGTCTTCCAAAACCACTTCAATTATTTAAACTTTAAAACTACTTCAAACTTTCAGACGAGGCTTTCTCAAGCCACCATAAAGTTTGCCTACGAACTTTACTTTTCTAGCTGTTGTTGTTGTTGTTATTTATTTGAGTGTATTCTATCATAAAAATGTCAAATATTTCTTGGGCAATTACCTATTGAACAAAACTGAGCTTCTGTTTTGACTGCATTGCTGATACAGCGCTATATATAATCTGCATTTTTAAATTCTGGATACAAAAAAACTTTGACTGTCTGTTTTTACCCAAATCTATGGCTTCAGAAGACTTTGTGACATTTAAAAACTTGCATTGCGCTTTTTTCCCTATAAAAAGACAAAAACATTCACTATCCTGAAAAAACAGATTAACGTTTTTTTAGCATCGATGCATTAAACTGTGATAAAAATGACAGTAAATACGTCTGAAATAAATAACGGCAACCTTGAAAAGAAAACTGACTTTTAAATGGTTCAAATGGCATGTTGATAAGTAAAGAATGATCATACTTTAAAATGTTAGATGAACTTTTCCATTCAAATAAATCAATTCAGCCTTTTAATCTGCTTTGGCTTTTTCCTTCTGTAGAGCCAGAGGAGAAACCGAAAGACATTGTGAACAACACCATGCCAGAGGTTAAAGACACAGGTAAGCTTTACACCAGGACAGTGTGTATGTGTGTGCATGCGTGCGTGTGCAAGATCAATAGAGATAATAAGTTAAATGGTGACGTGTAATGTTTTTTTTAAAGCCTGCGTTGATTCACACCCACACACACATTTCTGTTACTAATTAATTTTAGCTTATTGTTAAACATTTAAACCACTAACGTTTGACGTTTTTCAACCATTTTTTTTTCTTTCAGTTTTTACATTTTTTTCCAGTTTCATTTTGCAGTTTTCGGCTTTAGCCACATGTGGCATGTCTCAAACACAATTTATGTATTTCCATCATATTATTGTTTTTACAAAAGTGAATGATAACACTAATGGAGCTGATGGAGTTGATAATTAATCTACCATTAGTTTATCCTAAACATTTTGCACTTAAAGAGCCCCTATTATGGGTTTTTGAAAATGATCTTCCATGCAGTGTGTACAAAATAGTCGAATCAGAGTCGAATAAATGAATTGTGTTGGGTTCGTATCTTTTAATATAGAGTTCGGGGATTTTATATAATGTTACTTATTCAGGTTTAGTTTTTTGTAAATAATAAAATATTTTTCTAGGAGATGCAAAATGTACACATAATTCTAAAGTCACTAATATACATCTTCTTATTTTGGGTCATAGGGAAGTTTGTCAGTGGATATAAAGGGCTTTTGTCAGGCGTGACGGTGCGTCCAGGAAATGTGGAGCCACACAGTGTTGTGGAGTGTCTGTATGCCTGTCGAGAGGGGCTGGATTTTGGAGATCTTGAGACATTGGGCTCAGGCATGAAGGTACATAAAATTCATTTGATTTTGGTCACCTTACTTATGGTATGGTAATGCTTGTAATGTTTAGACTAACCACAGTGTCCCGTCCTCAGGTGCATGTGAACCCGAGTCAGTCAGTGCTGGTGTTAGAGGGAGACGACATTGAAAGCTTCAACCGTGCCGTTCAGCAGGTGACTTACAGAAACTCTCTACGATTCGCCACTCCTGGTGTCCGTCCACTCAAACTCACCACCTCTCTCAGGTACACCAACATCTACACACTAAAATAATCATTTATTATTGATTACATAATATGTTAATGCTAAAGAGGAGTGTAAAATAAAGTGCCAATTACATACTAAAAGTATACACACCTGCATGTACATAAAGCCACACTGTACTAAATAAATACAGACTTATATACACTCTACAAATTTCATCAGGATGTAATGAGGTCAGTGAATAAAATACATTTACTGTAGGGTTTTAGGTTTTGTAGAATTTATCAGTTAAGCCCTGGGTAGTGTACTTCAGGGAGTGTATTACAGAAATACTCTTAAAATCGTATCATATCTGTTTGGAAAATTCTAACATGGCAGTTCATCCTTGTCATGTACTGTATTCACACTTTGTTTCTACTACATTCACTCTGACTCTCCATTATGAATTGCATATGATGATGAAGGTGAGGTTCCATGTGCAACTTTTATTTAAAGCAGTGGTCTCAAATTCTCAATTCCTGGAGGGTCACAGCTCTGCAGATTTTAGCTCCAACCACCTCCAACTTACACCTGCTTAACAGTCTCTAGTAGTCTTGAACACCTTGATTAGTTGAATCAGCTTTGTTTGATTAGGGTTGGAGCAAAACTGTGCAGAGCTGCGGCCCTCCAGGAATCCAGTTTGAGAACAGGCAAGGATCCAGTAGGAGCAAATAGTAAAAGAAGGGCTGATCCACAACTGTAGTCCATTTAACAGACAAAGTACTAGGGCCAGGCAGCAAACAATCAAACTATGGCTGCTGATGAAATCACACACTTCCTTACTATATAATATGTGAGCTGTTATATTAACAATATATTACACTGTCCCATTCACCTGATGTGTTTAGGTCATGTGATGATGACAAATGGCAGATGTAGTACATCTAAATTCCATTCTTACTACTCACATCTATACTCTATTGAACTTACTTTTTTAATGGTCGTGTAGTAAGTTTAAATTCAAATATTGTACCTACACGAGTAGTATGTGATTTCATACACAGCTTATAAAAAAAAAGAAGAGGGAAAACATGCAGTCAAACCCTGCTGTGTTCACACCAGACGAGGCACGCGTGGATAAATCACGGTATTCGCACCTAAATAGACGCGTGAACATTTTGAGTTAACTCGCTTCATTCACATGTCATATCCGTTTCATTCGCGCGGCTTCTGTTTGCCCAGTGAGTCTAGCTTGCTAAGTAGCTACCATAGATTTTATTGAAAGAATAGCTGTGTTTGTCTGCTTTTATGAAGGCTGAAAAACAGCATGGATTCGTTTGGAGCCTTGTATGAGTGCACTAGGTCTTTTCAAAGGTGGCTCCAGCTCTGTGAGTTTATCGACTCCTCCAGAAACTATACCTGGATGATGGAAGCTTTCAGTGCTGCTTCCACCTGAGCCGTGCTCAGTTTGATGAACTGTTGTTCATTGTTGGCAGGAGGATTTTCCCCCGAGACACCAACAACAGGCGCTACGTCATAATCACGCCCCTACAAGACAAAGCTCATGATTGGTTAACACGGCACGAATGTCAGCTGAAATTTAGATTTTCCTACTCGAGCGATTCACGCAAAATAAAAGATACCCGCGTTAAGCACGTCAATCATGCAAAACGCTCAACTCGTGCCGCTTCATTCACGCGAATCACGGCATTCACGCCGCCTTATTCGCACGTATCTTGCCGCAGGATGTTTATTCATGTCTTTCCATTGACTTAACATGTAAATCACTCACGCTTGATGCTTCATCCGCGTCTGGTGTGAACGCAGCATAAAGCTTCATTCACACTACAAGCAGAGATGTATAAAGTACTAGAGACCCAGACTTAAGTAAAAGTACAAGTACTCTATCAAAAAGTGACTTGAGTAGAAGTAAAAGTGCTCTTTAAGCACCATACTTAAGTGGAAGTACTAAAGTATTCAACATTTTTTGTACTTAAGTATTGCAAGTAGTTTATTTCAAAATTTACTACTCAAGTACTGAAAGTAAAAGTACAAGTATTGTGTAATGTAGTTATTAAAGAATGCAGTCAAAAGACATCATATTGTTTTGTTTATTTTAAATCTCTTTTTTGGGGGCACGTCATTAAGCAGATTGAAAAGAAACATGAATTACAATACTGTTTTTCTCTCACGCTTGAACCACAGATCTGACAGATTATAACGGCTTTAACACACACCTTTCAAAGTTGTGTGTCACAAAAACAGTCCATAATCCACTCAAAACGCTATTGAAACCCATTTTCGGAGCACAATTTACTGGTTGTAAACGCTGTAAACGAACGTTCTAATTCACTTGATTTTGATTTTATTGTAAAAAAAAAGAAAACGTGTATATTACTGTGTTAAATGAAAATCTGAAATATTTTATGGCTTATGGCTATGATTTAGTATTCAAAAATGTTTCATTTTGATTATGTTTTAATTAAATTGGTCCTAAACTTCATATTTTTATAGTATATTTATTCATTCTGGTACTTTTACCATAAACCAACATCTCAACCATTTGGTAGAGGCTGATATTTTAGAAATTATGAGATGTGTTGGGGGAAAATGTATTGATTGTGTTAACTAGCGACATTAGGAATTGAGAAATGCAATAAATAAAAAAATTCTATTGGTTTTTTTCTTGGTGTGACAGTTAAATGGTTACTTGTAATATAATTGTGTCCTTTAATACAGCAGTAAGATATATGAACTGTACCCTTAATTTGACCCGCTCAAAGAAAACACTCTTTCTGAATGTATCAAACAAAACTCATGCACAGAAGACAGCATGAGCATTTATACAAATAAACTAATGTAAATATTCTCCCGCCTGCTTTTTAAACGCTGACAGGCGAGGTCTTACACCCCTTTGATTGGTTATTGTCTTCACCTTCTCAACAGAAAGGGCTGCTATCGGCTTTAGAAATGAAAGCGTTGTTCACTGATGGCGGGAAGAACAGCCGCGGTTACAGTCTATGTATGTATAATACGCGGTTATCACAGGTAATCTATAATAGACACAGTGGAGAAAACTTGCACCTTATACACGCCTACCAGGCCAGCGGGTCAAATCTCCAAAGTGAGAGAGGCAGAGATGGGAGTCTCACAACATTTCTCTGTAGTAGTGAAATAGCGGCTCGTGTGCTGTGCCGCCTTCACTCGCCCTCGCGCCTCCGTCCTTCGCCATAGTATTGCGACACCGCACATAGGAGATAAATGACGTCAGTACGTAATAACCCGTTATGATCTATTACTGAACCGATTTCGACCATTTTGACACCTCTAGTAACGAGTAACGATGCAGCTCATAAAAAATCTATCGGAGTAAAAGTATTAAACTCATCGAAAATATGTACTTAAGTAAAAGTGGAAGTAGGAGAAAAAAACAATACTCCAGTAAAGTACAGATACTGCCTTTTAGTACTTAAGTACAGTAGTGAAGTAGTTCTACTTCGTTACTATACATCTCTGACTACAAGCGACTCACAGCGGCAAAGTCACAAGCGACATTTCGTCATTTTTAACAGAGTGAGCGACTTCCGGTGTCCTCCAACTACATGAGCGACAGAGACCATTGGCGACCAGGTGGTCGTGCCGAACAATTCGACAAAGTTGAGAATCTTTCAACTTTATGCAAATGAAGAGCGACTTTGATCGACAGCCAATAGGAGCACCAGTAGAGCTCACATGATCCTTTCTCAGCTCGCTTAGAGGCTGGTTGTATTCTCCATGCTGTAGACCTACACAGACCTGTGCTTGCAGCAGATCGCCACCCAGAGCGACAGGCAGCTACAAAGTCACTGCTAGTGTGAGTGAGGTATAAGAAACGATAACACCAGGGAGGCGATATGAGCACTGAATATGTGTGAAAATGGAGCTTATAATGTGTGTGTAATGTCCTGCAGCTGTGTCAGTGTAATCAGAGTCCAGATGAGTCACAGCTGTAGTGGGTTGATTAGCGCAATGCCTGGTGGGAGGTGTAGTCCGGCTGAAAGAAGTGGAGTGTACTGATAATTGTGACACTGGAAATGCACAGATGTTGTTGTTTTGATGAATCATAAGTATCTGTATAGTTCCTTTACTGTGTTGAATATCTGTCAACCCAAAGGCTTCCAGAAGAGCTATGAGAAAAGATTCATAGGCTCATCATATAGAGTCAGAAACATGATGCATATGTGCATTGTTACTATGATTATAATTTATGTTCTAACTTTGCTATTCAAATAAACCATATATCTCACACGTCAATATGGAATCTTGCTTTATCATGTTATGTAGAACTTCTTAAAAAGAAGCGTGCAGTGAACGCACACATGTAGTAGATTGCCAAACTTTTCTTGTGCCGCAGGTGTTTCAGTGAGGAGAGCTGTCTCTCTCTCAGACAGCTGGAGGGTTACCTGGTCGTTCTCCAGCCTGATGCTCCTCAGATCTCCCTCTCCGGGGTGGGACCCCATCTGGCCCGTCCAGCCGCTGAGTTTGAGGGTCCTCAAGGGGTTCCCTTGTTTCCTGAGCTCCGCATCGTCTGCTCCTTGTCTCACGCTGTGAACACAGCTGCTCAGGGCATGGAGGGAGGGGGTAAGGGTTGAACATTTCACCTAAACCAATAATCCTTGAACCCACAGCATGACAGATCACCCCTATAAGGGCTTTTGCAGTTAAATAGATTCTGTTCGTTTATTCTGGGAAAACGATCTTCACTTCAGGCCCTGTTAAGGCCAAGAGGCTTGACTTTATGAATGCCTAATAACTAAAGATCCGCAGTATAAGAGCTTGTTTTGCTTCTTTCTAGAGGCACTGCATGCTTGATAGATTTCCCATTAAAGACGTCAAGGTCAAGGCATCGTCATTAGTATGCTAGTGTAGTGTGTCAATTGAGAATGAGAGCAAAACAAGCAACCGAATTACTTATTCAGCCAAAGTTTAACCTGCACTCACTCTGTTATCTGTAACTTTGGGCTTGTGCAATGCTGGAGAACTTTGCTCCTCTGTCACTTCTGTGGTATGGCCAAAGGGTAGAGAGTCTTTTTCCGTTTCTGTTTATCAGCGCTGATGTCAGATGCTGTCGCTCACACTCTGGATGGGTGTGAAGTCCAACCCTTGGGGGAGGAGCTAAACACAGAGAGGGAGGAGCTTCTGGTTGACATGGAGTCTTTGAGAGAGAGGGGGCTCGACATCATTAATACAACGGCCTACATTGCCATTACTGGTAATTTTGACTAATCATTACTCACTTTGCAAGCACTGGTAGTCATTTATAATTATACAACTTGCACATTACTTTTATGTATGTATACGATAAAATATTTGGACACTCACGATGTACAATGAAAACAAAATAACCTGTAATGTTTGTGTATCTGTTTTATTTTGATTATATATTCCATTTTGAAACACTTATTTCTGAAGTGGATAATGTTTTGTGGTGGGTTTTAAACAGATGCCATTTGGTTTTTTATATTTGATACAAAACATTTGTACATTTTAAATTCTTAATACTTTTTTTTCATATATTTTTTTGTATCTGTTATTGTTATCATAGAAACTACCATTCAAAGGTTTTAGATCAGAAAGTTTTTTAAGCTCACCAAAGCATTTATTTGATCAAAAATACAGCATAAACTGTAATGGTCTAAAATATTGGTACAGTAAAAAAGCATAAGTATTATTACAATTAAAAAAGCTATTTATTCCTGTAATGAAAAAGCGTTACTCCAGTCACATGATCCTTCTGAAATCATTCTAATGTGTAATTTGCTGCTCAAGAAACATTTATTATTATTATCAAATAGTTGTGCTTCTTAATAACATTTTCTCTTCGATGAACAAACAGACCAAAACAACATAGTATTAATTTTGTGTATTAATACACATTTTAAGTATTATAAGTATAAAAGAGAAGAACTACTATATATAATGTCAGAAAAATATATAAAAGAAGAGAGTGTCATGCTAAATAGATGTAAAACAGGTCAAAATAATCTGTGGTTACCTACATCTTGGATGACATCTTAATTATTTCTCCTACACAATTCTATTAGGTCACTTAAGTTTTAATAATGAACATCAGACTATCATGTGTTCGGTTCCAATAAAGAGTGGTTGGAATCTTTGCTCTGTTAGTTATCGCTTGGATCGCTCCAATATAACAATGTCTATACAATAGGATAGCCATTGCTGTATTGTCAAGCTGTTAATCCTGAGAAAAACAGTTTGGTTTTGGTTTAAAGTCTGGATTATTGAAGAACCATTCTTATTGTTTTAGTGCATTTCTGACACTTTTAATCACTTCAGTGCATCTTTGCTGAATAAAATTGTAATTTCATTAAAAAAAAAAACATAACCAAAACCTTTGAACAATGATGTATGTAATTAAGCATTACATGCTAATCTTTATTTTCTCTTTTTCAGGTGCGGAGTCTATCTCTGTGTATGAGGATGTGCTACGCTCTATTCACTATCGCTTAGCAAAGGGTTCAGCTCGTTTTGAACGAAGATTTCGTCTGTCGTGCTCAGAAATGAATGGCCGCTACACCAGTAATGAGCTCACGCTGGAGGTAACAAACACCACTGAACACGTCACACCTACAGCACACTAACTCAGTTCACGTTTCCTGACGATAACACACCTTAAGAAGCTCTCACTTTTATTTTGATGCATAATTAACACGGACAGACTTTCACCATGTTTTCCTTTACACTTGCTCAGGTGAACTTCCTGCACTCTCTGGACAGTCTCTACCATCCGTCTCACCTGCTGGCATCTCAGCAGCAGTTCCTCCATCCATCTCATCACACTGGAGAACTGAGCGGACACACACTTCCCAACCCCCACCGCAACTCAGGTACACAATATTTAGCAATCACACTCAAGCATTTAAAAAAAGCTTAAATTAACTATGGTTTTGTGAATCTAATCTTATGTTTAACCATGGTATTTGTGGTAAAACTGTGGTTATACAAACGGAAGTCAGTGTACCAAACACTAATGGTAACTACAATTTTACTTGAAAAAAGGTTAATTTTAAAGACTTATTTACTACCAGAACTGCTGCCCACCGGATATATAAATATATATATATATATACAGTTCTGCCTGGTTCTCAAATCTGATTGGCTGATAGCCGTGCGATATGCTGCAATATCAGAACTCATACAACCTCTTTACTCTTGGGTATTACTCCGCCCACATAAAGTGACAGCAGATCAATCAATAAACACACTACTACAAATATTGCAGCTGTTGGACAATGTAATGCTTTTCTTTTTCACTAGAGAATGTAATTGTTTAGATAGCATCTATGCAGTTTATTTTTAAGGTTAGTGCCTATTTTAAATATTTATATAAATCTTCATCAGCCTGTCGTTGAGCAGAGCAAAGACGGTTGACGTTGTCCATCCACAAGATGGCGACAGAGACCGCATAATAAGCCCTTAGAGGAGAAAAGATTGGCGTATCTAACCACAATCTAACATTCTAAAATTGGTGAGTTACATCTTTCTCGAGAAAGTCAATCTTTCCCTTTTGTATGTTGTAGTGCTGTATTTATACCATAGTAATTGTAGTGTATTGAGTGTGAGATGGGACTCACATATCAGGGATGTATTTTGTGTTGGCCATTCTTTGTATAATTCTGAGTTACTTTTTGGTTGGCCATCTGTTTGTTTCTAATGAGTCTCCTGTTTTCGTTACTGCAGACTAGTTCAGTAAAAAGAAAGTGAGAAGAAATGGCCGCATGTGTTTAAGCATTTTTTCTTATCACAAACACAACAGTAATCTGGTAGTGTTTGCGTTGCTTTGGGTTTTTCACGGTTAATTATTGTGATCTCTCGATTGCAACAGACAAATGTCTCTGGACTGATGGCATTTCATGCTGTACAGCCTGATATTCTTAAAATGTCAGCAAAATCACCTGTTTTGTCAGCACACTTTAGATATTATTCTAGAGAATCAAGTGACGTTGGTGAAGTAGCAACGGTTTCTGCTGTTCTGACATCAGCTGCAGATGTGAATGAATGGCGAAAGAAAGTAGTTCCTCATGCAAAAGGGTTTTTAGACTCTCCATGTTTGATTTTCTTTTTTATATACACGATTATGCAGTTGAGCTGTTGTATAAATGCAATATCACACTCGTAGCAGTGTAATATGGCTGTATATTGTTACTGGTGGGTCTTTGACCTCGTCCCAACGCACGCCTTCCCCAGTGCCGATATACTGCCATATTGCACTAGCCTACTCGTGTGATATTGCTCCTATATATATATATATATATTATATATATATAATATATATATATAATATATATATAATATATATATATATATATATATATATATATATATACAGTGTTGCCTCAAGGATTTTTTCCAGCTGTGGCAGCAGGCTTTTTACACCAATCTACCAACTACCAACAGTGTTATTTCAATGACAAATGTCGTGAGTGCAGTATTACAAGTCAAGATCGTATTTACGTAATATGAGCATGCGTATCTCCTTGCTTGCGCGCTGATTTCCTCTGTTTGTGCACAAAACTTCTTGCACGCTCCCTCAAATATTCGCTGCTCAAGAGCAGATTTTCTTGTGTGCTCGCAAATAAACGCTGCTGAAGTGCGATTTAGTGCGTTTAGGTAACAAGTATGTCTCCCAAAATTTAATAGATTTGCTAGGAATATTAATAAAAGTCTCCAATAGACCTACAGAGCGGCATTAATGCGTCCTGAAGTAAAGTAAAATGGCTTTAATCTCCAGCAAGATAAAGTCATTGTATGCAGAGCCATACCCTTTATCTATAGAGTATAATTATGGAAACTGTGTTAATCTTAAATGAAAGCTACATCGTGTTTGCTGGCCTCGCGCAGCCTTGTCAGTCAGTCAGTCAGCATATACATTTATTTGTAAGGATATTAAACAATCAATGTAAATTTTCTATAAAAATAATTGAAAAGACCATGAAAAAATGGATTTCATCTTTGGTCACAATAGTGACCGGTTAGTAGAACACAGGGAGTCTAGGTCTATAGTGTAAATGCATGTACAAAATTAAAAATCTCCAGCCAGCAATTAGTTTAAAGACTGGTTTAACTTGTTGAAATTAGTTTTATTCCATTAACAAGAAGTAAACATTGTCTGGCTCAGTTTTAAAAATAACAAAATAGCAATCTTATGCAACAGTTTAACACAAATATTCAAATGAAATGATGACAAAATGACAAATTATAGGAACAAAGAGTAAATTATTGTAAACTTCATTATAAACGGAAATAAATACCCAGCTAGCAAAATTCATGTGGCTTAAATCCAGCCCACACCCGACACTTACACATCCGGCCCACATACGGCATGGAATGATGGCACTTGTGCGGCCCGCTACTGTTTGCCAGATCTGGGCCACAGTTAAGCCATAGCAATATCACATATCAGCCAGAATTCAACCAACTGAACTAGAACTGAGTCTATTCTGGGTCACAGTTTGCTTATATTCTGGCCCAGATCCTGCCCACACCAGACACTTTCATCTGGACCACATACTGAATGGAATGATGGCTCTAGGGCAGTCCGCTCCTGTTTGTCAGATCTGGGCCACAGATACGGCAAAGCAATACCACATATGAGCCAGAATTCAACCAACTGAACCAGAACTGACCCTTTTCTGTGCAACAATTTGCTTTTATTCTGGCCCAGATCTGGCCTACACTTACAGTACATCTGGACTACTTACTGAATGGAATGATAGCTCTTGGGTGGTTCACTCCAGCTCATGTGTTCACTCCAGTTCAGTTCATGTTCAAGTTAAGAGAGTGAAAAAAAAAACTGTTCATAAATGGTAAAAACACACTCAGACTTCAAGAATCCGACCTTGTAGCTCAACAATGGTAACAATTAAAGTATTTTATGCTGCAATGCATGAAATGCAAAGTGGTCTGCATATGTTTTAAAATAACTGGGCCACATTTGCCATATTTTCTCTGGGCCACTTAAGGCTCACAGCTGCATTAGCCAGAGTTTACTCTTCCGAATATTTGCCAAAAGTGGCCCACATATGTTTTAAGATAACTGGGCCACATTTGCCATATCTTCTTTGGGCCACTATAGGCTAATAGCCACATTAGCCAAAGCTTACTGTGCCGAATATTTGCCAAAAGTGGCCCACATATGTCTTAAAATAACTGGGCCACATTTGCCATATTTTCTCTGGGCCACTTAAGGCTCACAGCTGCATTAGCGAGAGCGTACCATGCCAAATATTGCCAAAAGTGACACACATATGTCATAAGATAACTGGGCCACATTTGCACCTACACATGTTAGCCATTTTAGGTTTATTTTGTGCGACCATCACAGACTGACACAGAATGACATATGGGGGTGATAGACTCCCTGTGTAATACCATTGTGACCGTCTTTAATTATCAGCAGTTTGACAACAGAAAAAAACTATGTAATAATAAATTTTTCATATGTATGTATAAATAACCCTTTCATGATGCATGCATGCAAAAGATGTATTTCCTATTTAAAAATCAACTTAAAAAACTTTGACATTATGCTTCCATTCAGATGGCAGTACTAGGAAATGAATGTGTATGGTCACATGGCCAAACTACCCAATCATGTTGGACCTGCCCTGAACTCATTTAGACATCTTAAATTTTCATTATATATGAACATTTGATTGGGCGACGCAGTGGCGCAGTAGGTAGTGCTGTCGCCTCACAGCAAGAAGCCTCCGCTCAGTTGGTGAGTTTGCATGTTCTTCTCTACGTTCGCGTGGGTTTCCTCCGGGTGCTCCGGTTTCCCCCACAGTCCAAAGACATGCAGTACAAGTGAATAGGGTAAGCTAAATTGTCTGTAGTGTATGATTGTATGTGTGAATGAGTGTGTGTGTATGTTTCCCAGAGATGGGTTGCGGCTGGAAGTAAAAACGTGCTGGATGAGTTGGCAGTTCGTTTCGCTGTGGCGACCCCGGATTAAGAAAGGGACTAAGCCGAAAAGAAAATGAACGAATGAATGAACATTTGATTTATAATAAGAGTTGCTTTTTAATACTACAGAAAAATATGCAAGCAAAAATTGTGGTCACAATTGTGACAGGTGGGATTAAATGGGTTAACCAATAATAATTAACCAATTGAATTCTAGTGCTAGAGCAGGGAGAGGGAAGGTTTGTTTTTTTTTTTGGGGGGGGGAGGTTGGAGAGAGAGAGTGTTTCTACAGGTGGTTTGTCAAACCCACTCATTTGTGTGAAGCACACTTCATAAATACACCGTTGTTTATATACATAAATGTTTTTTTAATGGAATGATTGTAAAAGTGTGTCTGGTACAAATGTACAAAAAAAAAGCTTTCGTTAGCTGATTAGATGTTTACTTTAAAGAGCAGTTGAACAGGTGTAAGTGGCCAGTGTTTTTTGGTTACATATAGTCTGTTTATAATGTTAGTAGATGCGCCTATTCATACTGCATATAGAGATTTGAGTTTTAAGTTTTACTGTATATGTTAATGGCGTTAATGCAATATAGGGAAAACTAAATTGAGTCCACAATTCCATAAAAGCACAGATGAGAGTGGAAGGTTCTGTGGTTGATTAGTGACAGTGGGCAAAATTAAAGAACACATTTCCATAATGACCAGCGCAATCTACCAAGGGCAGGGCAAATTAAAAAGAATGTGGCTTGGTAATTGCTAAGTTCTGATAAAGGCTGCGTCTAAAAGCTTAGGCTCTGCCCTGCTGCCCAATCAGACAGTGACTTTGGAGGCAATGTTATCGCACGAAGGCACCTCGGAAAATGGATTTCAGACAGACTTCGTAGACAGCATAATGATTTAATCATGTGCAACAAAATGGAGAGCATTCTGGTGATAACTAAAGGGATCATTGCTTACTACAGTAGTAACTTCTCACTAGAAATTCAATGTGGAAAATGTTGGTCAAAAATAGACTTTACACACAAATTGGCCCCCATTTCAAGATGCCGTGTTTAGTTTTTGCTCAACTGTCAGAAATGGAACACACAGGATTGTGGGATATTGATGGCAGCAAAGGACACATCTATGCTGCCTTTGAAATTTGATCAGAAGAAGTCACATCTAGAGACAGGAAATGAAAGAGAACTTGGATTCAGATATTCTTTAATGCCTTCCTTTCTTGGATTTTACCCCATACCCTTGCACTTTAGAGCTTTCACACACAGCCTATGCCTTCTTTTGCCATTCCAATGTACGCTGCTGAAAGTGGTGTGGCTTCGGTCTGCTATTCTCAGCCTGTGTTCAATTGGCTTCAGGATGCTGTTTAAATTCCTGCTGCTAATTCAGAGCTTGTTCATCCTGAAATCTTTGTTTAAAACAAGACATGATTTTTAAGATGACAGTACTGCTATAAATATATTCCAATCATAAACAAAAGTACAAATATAAACTTCAGGTCTGGTTCAAATGTAAAGTTGGAAAGATGTTTTTCGTCACCTTGGAATTATAAAGTTCTGTCTGCGTTCTAAATGATTTTGAGATATTGAGCTTCAAAGTTTTTGCATTCAATAGCAAACAATAAATGCATAACAGTTCTCTTTCATACATAAACATGACAGAGACTCTAAATGAACTCTAAATGTAAATGATCAAAATTCTCTTACATTTGCAAATTGGGGTAAAAAAAGGGCAAACACAAATAGAACCTTCTAAAAAGTAATTTTCTGCTTGAATTATAAGGTGTTATCTGTCAGATCATACATTAAAATACTACTTTTCAAGAAATACAATCAGTCTGCTTATTAATTTAATAAAAAAGATACAAATTTGTGTTGTAACAATATGTTGCTGTTTGAGAAGGTTACATTTTTTTTGTTTTCTATAACATTTATTTAATGTTTTAAAATGAATATTTTTTAAATTTAAGCATACAAGGCTGAGCTAAATATTTTGTCCAGTGCAGCTGTTAATTTTATGTCATTAATATGGTAATTATTATTGAATATATGCTTTATATGAATTATATTTATTGAATTTTAGGCCCCATTAATTAAATTCAAGGGGCATACATGCTTCAAGGCTAAATATCAAATTTAAAGACTTAAAATTAAAACAGATAATGAGCAAATGAGTTTAACAAACACTGAAAAATGTTTCATTGACTATATATACACAAATAAAAATATTTCATATTTAATGTATTACATTTTTAAATAACTGTTTCTTTTTCAACAATGTAAAATTAAACGTTTCATCACATTTACATACATCTTTTCAGTTTCAGGTTTCTTCTCAATTTTATGTGGTGCATGATTTAGTTGACTCTGATTTTGTGTTTTTTTCTGGTCTTTCCCGCTGTCAATGGAGCAGTCCAGTGGAATGACATAGAAAGCTGATCCTGATTGGTCCTCGTGCGTGCATTCGAAATGCTGATTGACTAACATAAAGAACCTTATAGAGTCACACTAGTTTCACTTTGTAGATAAAACCTTTTTTGTTTTTTAAATAAAAAGTCTTAAAATGTAAACAACTTATTAAAAAAAACATCACATCATGTAAATAAGTTGTCATTTAATAGGAATATGTGAATAACTCAATTTTGACAAAAATGTCTGATAGAACCTTATAAATCTAAGGTGACGATTTGCACAGCCAAAAAATCTGTAAAAACGTAGCTCAAGAATAGTTTTGCAATCGGATCATGACTCCCTGAATTTGAGTCAGATTGGATCATGAAGTTCTTAAAGATTCCCACCCCTAAAAGGGAAACTGCACATAAAAAAACACTGTCACTACATAATATGCCGATGCTTCACTACGTGCCTTTGTAAATTATGGCAGTAGTTAGTTAATGTTAATAGAGGGCTTGTACAAACTGTTACTAAATCTGCCCTGAATGTCAAAATATATATTTATATTTTTATTCTTCATGATATAAATCTTGTAAAATAATTCATTTCAATTTAATTCATCCTTATTTCTATAGCACTTTTACAATGTAGATTGTGTCAAAGCAGTTTAACACAGAAGTTCTAGTAAATTGAAACTGTCAGTTCAGTTTTCAGAGTTGAAGTTCAATTTAGTTCAGTTCAGTTTAGTTTAAATTTCACTGCTGAAAGTCTAAACACTGAAGAGCAAATCTATCGATGCGCAGCTCCACAAGTCCTAAAACCAAGAAAGCCATTGGCGACAATAATGAACTGTTAGAATAAACACTCTCTCTATCTTTATGTCTATAGTTGTTCCTGGAGCGGCCACTGTCATCATCATGGTGTGTGTGGGTTTCCTGGTTGTCATGGTGATTCTTGGAGTTTTCCGCATTCGCTCCATCCACCGTCGTGGTGAAGGAGCAAGAGGCGGAGGCAAAGACGGTGGCAACCAATGGGATGATTCGGCCCTCACCATCATTGTGAACCCAATGGAGGTATGATGCCAGTACAGTCAATGTTACTTAAATCAGTCAAAATAAGGACAAAATATTCATTAGGCCTTCAGACATAAGTAAAAGATGTATTTTTTATTAAAAATATTTCAGCATATTAATGCTTTAAATGTATTTTTATGTAAAATGTATATATATACAGTTGAAGTCAGAATTACTAGCCCCCTGTTTATTTTTTTCTCTAATTTCTGTTTAACAGAGTTTATTTCAACACATTTCTAAACATAATAGTTTTAATAACTCATTTCTAATAAATGATTTATTTTATCTTTGTCATGATGACAGTAAATAATATTTGATTATTTTTCAAGACAATTCTATACAGCTTAAAGTGACAATTAAAGGCTTAACTAGGTTAATTAGATTAACTAGGCAGGTTAAGGTAATTAGGCAAGTTTTGGTATATCGATGCTTTGTTCTGTAGACTATCAAAAATATATATATAGCTTAAAGGGGCTAATAATTTTGACCTTAAAAATTAAAACCGCTTTTGTTCTAGCTGAAATAAAATAAATAAGACTATCTCCAGAGGAAAAAATATTATCAGACACCACTGTGAAAAAAAATAAATAAATAAATAAATTATATATATATATATATATATATATATATATATATATATATATATATATATAAAAAATTATATATATATAGAAAATGTCATGTGTTCCTGTTATTCAAATTAGAATTTTCAGCATAATTACTGTCTTTATAATGTGACATGATCATTCAGAAATCATTCTAATATGCAACATTTCTTATTATTTTTTATCAATACATTTATTATTTTCACATCAACAATTTACAGAATCATTTCATTATACATGTAAACATACATTTCCAACCACCTTTCCACCCTCACAAGACAGAACACTTAAATGGACATATATGTGAGACATCGAGCTGATGTGTAAAATAAACACGTAAACAAATAATGACAAACATTAAGCAATGAAGTGTCATACTTTTCCATCAGCATGTATTTAAATAATGTGCCCCAAATCTTTTCAAACATTGATGTTTTGTTTTTTCTTTAGATTAAACATTTTTTTTTTTACAGGAAAATAAGACGAAAGTTCTTTAAGCCAGTGTTTCTCAACCACGTTCCTGGAGCACCACCAACACTGCGTGTTTTGGATGTCTCCTTTGTCTGTCACACCCATTACAGGTCTTTAGTCTCTGCTAATGAGCTAATTGGTTTGGTTAAGGCGATGTAGAAAATTTGTAGAGCTGGTGGTTCTCCAGAAACATGGTTGAGAAACATTGCTCTAAGCCATACAATATGACTGGGTGGTTCTACTGAT